>NW_027648031.1:0-12500 GCF_949987685.1 Ammodytes marinus
TGATAGTAGCCTTGGCTAAGCCTATATCTTAATTGAAATTAATTGTTTGTTCACGCAACAGTTAATGCCAATAAAGAATATTAAAATGGCCAGGCTATTATATTCAGAATTTTCAAAATTGTGCAATGGGAGGAGTTATGCTGGGAGTCTGGGACTATTACAAAAGAAGAAGTAATCAACGTACACCTCATCACCATCACAAAAGCTCAGCGATTGACTGTTCCGAGAAATGCACGATGGGAGCTCGGGCTGCGTCAGTTGGTTGAGCCGAGCGCGCGCAAGACCGCCATTAACTGAGCTGCTGGCAATGCGGACATTTGATAGGCTGTTGGTTATCACCGTCAACGTCATCGCCATCACAACAGCTTAGCGATTGGCTATTCTGAGAAATGCACGATGAGAGCGGGCTGCGTCAGTTGAGCCGAGCGCGCGCCAGACCGCCATTATTTGAGCTGCTGCAGGCAATGCGGACATTTGATTGGCTGTTAGTTATCACCGTCAACGTCATCGCCATCACAACAGCTTAGCGATTGGCTGTTCAGAGAAATGCAAGACTGAAGGTGAAGAAGCCTCCGTCGAGTGCTAGACCGCCATATTTTGAGCTGCTACTGGCGCTGTAAAACGTTTTAAGTTCGGCGACATTGTTCTACTGTTTCTCACTCGCGTACAACGGGCACTGTCCCCGGTTGAACCTCCGCCCAGCAACGCAAGAGTTTCTGTGAACACCGAACGAGGAGAGGAGGGCGATACGAGGACTGCTGAATCTGGTGAGTTTTGAGTTTGTCGAAAACAACGTGGTTTTTTGAAATGGCTATTGAATAAAATAGATTGAGGTGTTTTATTTTACGTTGTTTTTTTAAGGAGTCACACAAAGGTAAAAGTGGTGTTTTTTTCTTTTAAGGAGTTTCATAACCTAGGACACGTTTTTCTTTTCAGAAGTCACGTTACCAATTTGTAGTGTTTTTTTTTCCTCTTTTAAACCTACAGTGTGTAAAAAAAAAAAATTCATAGGAGACTTTGTAGAAAATAAATTATAATATCCATTAGTACGTTTAATTTCGTGCATAATAGCTACCATGGACCAAGGCATGGGTGCCGCCATTTTTGAAGCGTAGTTGTAATGTCAGCAGCTCTACAGAAGTCCATCAGAACTACCAGTTGGAATGTTCTTTAAGAATTTCTGTTGCTTCTCTGTAAGGGAGCCATAGAGACGAACTGTTGTGATCTGGAATTGTACCACTTGATGTCATATTACACACGTGTATGTAAGGTGTTTTAGTATACATTTTCTTTTTATGACCCAGTTTAAGTATTGTTTTCCTTTTTTTCTTTTGGTTACCCAGTTTGAAGTAAATGTCCTAAAGTACAGATTACATATAACATGGGTACAATGTTGTGATAAAGTACCTTACATTTTTTTTTTGTGTTTGTTTCAGGTCCAAGGAAGATATGCTTTGGAATTGTAAGTACTGCTCTTTTAACTGTGAAAAGAGGGCACAGCTATTTAAACATTATAGACTCAAGCATGGAAGCTATGCAAGAACAAAACCATTTCCTTGTTTACATCAGGATTGTCCATGTACTTTCAGATCACTGAATGCACTGAAAGTACATTTATCCTGCATTCACAGAACTCCAGATGTGCAAACAAGTGTAGATGTACCAGTTGACTTTCGCTGTTTGTCCTGTGACTTTTCAGAGTCATGTTCTGAGACCGTCTACTTAGCTCACCTGTATACTGCACATTTAAAAGTAAACAGCAAAGTCAGGTGTCCTTATAGAGACTGTAACTTTGAAAGCAGTGTTCATTCCACATTTAAAGCACACAAGAGTAAAAGACACAGGAAACACAACTGGAGGAGTTTCAAGTCAGAAATAATAGGTAGTGATGATCTAAGCCATGAAAATGTCGCAGCACAAGAGCAAGCTATGTCACATACTGATGATATGGAGGATTTGGAAGAAGAGGGTGAAGTAGCTAGTGGGAATGATCTTCTTGACCTAGAAAAACAGATTGAACACAACTTAGCTGCTCTTCTTTTAAAGATGCAAACTGTTCTGCACATACCAGAGAGTGCTGTGCAAGAAGTTATACAACAGCTTTGTCAAATCAATAAGTTGTCACAGCCCCTTTTGCAAAACAGAGTGCGGACTGTACTACAGAAATATTATGCTGACATTGATGAAACAGTTCTGAGAGAGGTTACCAGTGCCATGTCAGAAAGTAACATGATGACATTTTGTGCCAAAGATGGACCCTTAGGAACTTCTAAAAGGAGGGCAGCTTATGTACGCAAAGAGTTTCCACTGGTAAACCCCATAGAATATGGTGTGGAAAAAGGCAAAAAACCACTTGCATATGTCCCCATTGTTCCCATGCTCCAGCAGCTTCTTAACAGAACTGACATTTTAAACAAAGCTATGTCAGAAAAAGTCCATGTTCCACAAGAATACAGATCATATGTAGATGGGCAGTTTTTTAAGGAAAACGCTCTACTTACAGGGGACGAGTTCACAATTGGTCTTGGACTTTACATTGATGACTTTGAAGTAGCCAATCCTCTAGGAACATCAAGGCTCAAACATAAACTATGTGCAGTATACTGGGTCATTGCCAACATACCTGCAAAATATAGGTCAAACCTCAACTCAATCCAGCTTGCTCTACTATGTAATACCACAACAGTCAAAGAGTGTGGTTATGCGAAAGTTCTGCAACCACTTATCTATGATCTGAAGTCATTGGAGCAAAATGGTGTTTACTTAGAGCAACTAGGTGCAAGTGTGAAAGGCACAGTCTTATATGTTGCCGCTGATAATCTTGGTGCCCACTCCCTTGCAGGATTCCTGGAGAGCTTCACTGTTGAAAAATTCTGCAGATTCTGTTTGGCAAGCAGTGGTGACGCTCAACAACAAGAGGTACGTTCAGGTTTCTTTCAACCCAGAGACAAACTCTCCCATGACAGGCAAGTGCAGGAGGTGAGAGAGGACCCAGGACTGAGTCGGATTTATGGCGTGAAAAGAGCATGTCCTTTAACTGAGAATCTCAAGCATTTTCATGTGGTCACCGGTTACCCTCCTGACATCTTACATGATATTTTGGAAGGCATGGTTCCAATTGAGATGTCCCTGTGTCTTACAGACCTGATAGGCAAAAAGTATTTCACGCTTGATATGCTAAATCATGCCATCCGGAACTTTAATTACACGTTTACTGACAAAACTGACCGACCCCAGATTATTGGAAAGGGATTTTCCACCAAAAAGTCTATTGGCGGTAATGGCCATGAGAATTGGTGTCTCGTGAGGCTCCTACCATTTCTTATTGGTCACTTTGTTCCTGAGGGTGACAATACTTGGGAAATCCTCATGCTGCTCAAAGACATTGTTGAGCTAGCTGTGGCAACAAGGCATACTGAAGAGACACTGCATTTCCTGGACTGTAAGATAGCAGAGCACAGACAGCTGTTGCAGTCAACTTTTCCAGATTTCCGTTTGAGGCCAAAGCATCACTATGTAGAACATTACCCTCAGCTTGTGAGGAAATTTGGTCCCCTGTCTGATGTATGGACAATGCGCTTTGAGGGGAAGCATAAGTTCTTTAAGAAGGCAATTCGCAATGCTCAAAATTTCAAAAATGTTGCCATGACACTTGCTGCCAAACACCAAAAAGCGGTCAGTTATCATCTTGACTGTAGCTCGTTTTTCAGACCATCAATTGAGATGTCCAAAGTTACCCCAGTTTTGCTCGCCTCTTTCCCTTTGAACATTCAGAGAGTAATTGCTCCAAACTCATGTTTGGAGCGACCAGTGTCAGTTCTTGATGCATCATCTGTCTGTATAGATGGAATCAAGTATCATCCAGGCATGATTCTCTCTACGGGCTCATGCTCAGGTCTCCCTGAATTTGTTCGTATTGAAAAGATTGTTGCAGCTAACACAGATATTCAGTTTGTCTGCAACACAATGACAGCATGGTACTGTGAACATTTGAGATCTTATAAACTTGACTGTAGTGAAGTTCTCTGTGTGGTTAAGATGTCAGAGCTGAATGATGTCTTCCCGTTATCAGCATACAGAGTACAAGGAGAACTTATGGTAACCCTGAGAAGATATGTTATTTGCTAAAAATATTTTTTTTTTCGCAGATGGCTGTGCAACAGACATTCACCATGAGGGTTATTGTCTCCGAGGGAGATATACGAAAGATGACAATGACAACACGACCTGACACACTTGAAGATTTGATTGGCTGGCTGAAAGGTGCTCTCCAAACAAACTACAGCTTTGCTGTACAATACCAAGATCCTGAGTTTAACAACGAACTGTTTAACCTCACAGATCCCTCTGAGCTCCCAGAAAAGCCAACCATCAAAATAATTCCTATGATCGAGCTTGTACCAGTCACTGCACACACTGAATTATCTAGTGACACAAGCAGCCAGCCAGATACCGACATCCTGTCCAACTCTTCTTTGGATAGAAGTTTTCAGTGGCCAGAGGTTTTTGATGTACCGAAATTTGCCGTTGATGTTGAGCACAGACTCCGTCAGGCTAACCTGTTGTATCTCAGGGATGGAGCCTATCTCAAAGTAACAAAAGAGCTAAGGCACAATATCCTTGAGAAACTGGCTGAGACCATGTATGCGTTTAAAGCATACCCTACAAAGGAAGATTTTGAAACTGTTGCAAAAGCCCTAGTACAAACACATCCATGCCTTAAAGAATCAGGGTCAACCTCTGGATGGGACACATGGAAGAACAGCCTGAAATTTAAGATGGGCAATTATAGAAACAAAATGCGCCAGCTCGGTCGACTAGATGTCTTGGTCAACAGTGGTAAACGTGGGAGGCACACTACAGAAGGCGCACCTCCCAAAACAGCCATCAAGAGGCCGAAGAAAGGGGAAATAAATTTCCTACCTGAATATCCACAGGGGATGGATGACCACAAACTGGAAGAAGCTCGTCAGCTCCTGGTTAATGAAATGATGAAGACAAAGCCAGACGGATCCCTTGTTAAGAAACAGATGGATGTGACCTTTGCTCTTCGCAGAAAAGAAGTTATCAAAGACGAGCCTGCTATCAGCCAGATGGTACAAAGATGGCCAGCTCTTTTCACAGAAAGCCAGGTTTGTATGACTGTTTGGATTATATTAAAAAATACTTTATGATTTGGTGTTTTTCAAATGTAATGCACGGCTTCTAAAATTCTGGGGGGTTAAAATAATTATCCAATGGCAGACAGATGAGGAAATTCAATCCTTAGATATCTAGTGCCGGCTTTACTTATTGATTTTTAAAAGATGGCTCTGTGCTACTCTTCGCTAGCAACTTTGCTATATTTTGTGTTTCAGGTTTTCTACGAGTTCAACAGAGTGGTGGGGAAGAATCTCAGAGAGAACTTCTTCGATGCACTTGACCATTTCTCTCCGGGCCTGATGGACCTCTTCAGGAAGAAGAAAGGTTCCACTGGACAGCTTTTGACTCAACTCTTCATACAGACAAAGGTGGGTTCATTTGACTAATCTCTCTGTTCATCCTTGCTCCTATTCATTCAGTCTTTTCTCTCCTTTCCTCTTTTCTCCACACTTTTTTTATTTCCTCTTCTATTTCCTCTTGTCTCCTCCTTACTTTTCTTAACATCTGCTCTTCTGTACTTGCAGTCCTTGAAATGCACAATTTAGCCATAAAAGATTGCATGTCATTTCTGGAATTTATTTGATAAATACATGTGAATATCCCAGCAAACTGTGTTGTACTGTTCACTATCTTCTAGACAACACAGCCAACGGATATCAGGTGCCTTTGCCTTCGGGGATTACCTGTCATCTTGGGGGATGATCCTTCTGGCTTTTTCAAGACCTGCTTTGTAAGTAATTGTTGTACATTTAGTTAATTTAATTTAGTTTTTAATGAGGACTTGTTTATTAATTCTCAGAATAATTTAATTGGCTTTCAGTATTTCCCAGACTTAGACTTGTTTTTTATGGACAAACACATCTTAACAAAGATTTTCGAGTATCTGCGTTGTTTTGTTGATTTATGACATGGCTGAAACTGGAAAGATTTGACTTTTGAAAATTAGCTCAAATTAACATTGGACATCATTTTGATCTTGTATTCTTGCTTCTGTCTTTTACTTTGTGTGTCTGTCAAATAATTTTCTAGTTAGTGTGCCATTGAATATGGTTTGGTAGATTGGCAGCTAAGGAGAGCTAACCCACTTTTAAGTCCAAGTTCTGAAAAACTTCTCCCAGAAACTTATATTGTATGATTGACTCCCTTTTAATACTTATCCACACACACACACACACACACACACACACACACACACACACACACACACACACACACACACACACACACACACACACACACACACACACACACACACACACACATACCCAGTACTGTCAGTGGTTAACAGTTGCACTCATGTCAACTGAAGGTTGGTAATAGCTCCTTGGCTGCCAAGCTACACAATCATTCATTTTAATGTACATATCCAACTATGGCAGTTGAAAAAAGGTCCGTTTAAGACCAGTATTGTTTTAATAATAATTTTCAGTGCCGTTTATATTGTACTACAAAGCTTTTCATTATAAACATAAAGAGGTACTTTTGGATGAAAAACACAGCATTAGCTCACTATGTCCTCTCTCTGTGAATCTGTTTCTTGTTAGGATGTGGACGACAATGACTCCTACAGCCAAACTCCAGTGGGGATCCTCAGCGTCGATCAAGAAAATCCTCAACTCAACCCTTCCGGAGTAGGAGTCGTCTTGGAGGGGAGTGTGGTAGTGGAAGATCTGGCCAACCTTCCTCAAGCCTTCTGTGTCCTTTTCGGACTGATTTATGCCCTTCACCTGGACTATCCTAAGTGCATGAAGAACACTTTCCACTTCATCCAGCATGTAATGCTCAACCTTGGAAGTAATGTGCTGCCACCCAAAATTCAAACTCTGAAAAATCAGCTTGCAATGTAATAGGGGGCAGGGGTATTAAGAGTCGAGCTTGAGGGCTTACACTTTTATAGTAACATGTTCAGAGTTTGGAATAACGCCGTTTAAAATAACTGCTTATAGTGTTTTGATGTGTTTTATTCAGTGTGGATGACATTTTAACTGTCAGTTAGCACTGTCACGTCAGTCAGCCGGAGCGCCTGTTTAGGGAAGTTCCTTTTTCTTTCTCTCTCTGTTGTGTGAGCGTGCATGTTGCCACTGTAACCACTTATCAATCCATGGTTGAAACGTGCTCTCCCTGAGTTTGTTTGCATCGCCCTTGTGAGTAAGTGCATGGAGTTTCCAATATGGTTGGATTTAAATAAATCTAAATAAGAATCTGCTTTTGTTGTACTTGTTTCTTTAACAAATCAATAATTTAAAGTATAAATAAAAATATTACTCCCAAACTTAAAATGTTAAGTGGAAAAATAAGACAAATCAATTGATACTACAAGAGATTTTAATTTAAATGAAATTTGCATATAATCTATTGAACTTAAAAATAATATTCACACAAACTTAAGAATTAAAGTGAAGTTATTGTGCAAAGCAATTAATACTACTAAAGATTTTAATTTAAATCAACTTGGCATTTATTGTATTGAACTTAAAATAACAATTGCAATCAACTCAAGTTTTAGTTTTACATTACTTACTTTTTTAAGGCAACCGGTTTACTGGAAAGTTTGAGTAAACTCTACTTGTCCGGGCTTACAGTGTAGAGACAGACAGAGAGAAACACACAGACACACATAGACAAGCACACACACACACTAAAACAGATTATCGTTGTGACAAAATAAATCATCACAAAAAAAAAACCTGGTGTGTCTGGTGTTGCAGGAGAATGCTCTCTGAAGGTGATTGCTCTGCGGCAGCACTACTTCGCTCTGGGTTGGAACATCTTCGACTTCGTGGTGGTTATCCTCTCTATCACTGGTTAGTGACACACTCACTCACTCACTCACTCACTCACTCACTCACTCACTCACTCACCCTTACCCTCTCTCTCTCTCACTCTCCTAGGCCTGCTCCATATTAACTAACCCTAAAACCCACATTAATACACTCAACAAAAATATAAACGCAACTCTTTTGTTTTTGCTCCCATTTTTCACGAGATGGACTTAAAGATCTAAAATTAATTCCAGATACACAATATTACCATTTCTCTCAAACATTGTTCACAAATCTGTCTAAATGTGTGATAGTGAGCACTTCAGCTTTGCTGAGATAATCCATCCCACCTCACAGGTGTGCCACATCAAGATGCTGATCTGACATCATGATTAGTGCACAGGTGTGCCTTAGACTGTCCACAATAAAAGGCCACCCTGAAATGTGCATTTGTTTGCTTTATTGGGGGTCTGGGGACTCAGAACCAGTCAGTATCTGGTGTGACCACCATTTGCCTCATGCAGTGCAACACATCTTCTTCGCATAAAGTTTATCAGATTGTCAATTGTGGCCTGTGGAATGTTGGTCCACTCCTCTTCAATGGCTGTGCGAAGTTGCTGGATATTAGTGGGAAGTGGTGCACGCTGTCGTATACGCCGGTCAAGCACATCCCAAACATGCTCAATGGGTGACATGTCCGGTGAGTATGCTGGCCATGCAAGAACTGGGACATTTTCAGCTTCCAAGAAATGTGTACAGATCCTTGCAACATGGGGCCGTGCATTATCTTGCTGAAACGTGAGGTGATGTTCATGGATGTATGGCACAACAATGGGCCTCAGGATCTCATCACGGTATCTCTGTGCATTCAAAATGCCATCAATAAAATGCACCTGTGTTCTTCGTCCATAACAGATGCCTGCCCATACCATAACCCCACCACCACCATGGGCCACTCGATCCACAACATTGACATCAGCAAAGCGCTCACCCACACAACGCCACACACGCTGTCTGCCATCTGCCCTGAACAATGTAAACCGAGATTCATCCGTGAAGAGAACACCTCTCCAACGTGCCAGACGCCATCGAATGTGAGCATTTGCCCACTCAAGTCTGTTACGGCGACGAGCTGGAGTCAGGTCAAGACCCAGATGAGGACAACGAGCATGCAGTTGAGCTTCCCTGAGACGGTTTCTGACAGTTTGTGCAGAAATTGTTTGGTTATGCAAACCAATTGTTTCAGCAGCTGTCTCAGTGGCTGGTCTCAGACGATCTTGGAGGTGAACCTGCTGGATGTGGAGGTCCTGGGCTGGTGTGGTTACACGTGGTCTGCGGTTGTGAGGCCGGTTGGATGTACTGCCATATTCTCTGAAACGCCTTTGGAGACGGCTTATGGTGGAGAAATGAACATTCAATGCACGAGCAACAGATCTGGTTGACATTCCTGCTGTCAGCATGCCAATTGCACGCTCCCTCAATGCTTGTGGCATCTGTGGCATTTTGCTGTGAGACAAAACTGCACATTTCAGGGTGGCCTTTTATTGTGGACAGTCTAAGGTACACCTGTGCACTAATCATGATGTCAGATCAGCATCTTGATGTGGCACACCTGTAAGGTGGGATGGATTATCTCAGCAAAGCAGAAGTGCTCACTATCACACATTTAGACAGATTTGTGAACAATGTTTGAGAGAAATGGTACAATTGTGTATCTGGAATGAATTTTAGATCTTTAAGTCCATCTCATAAAAAATGGGAGCAAAAACAAAAGTGTTGCGTTTATATTTTTGTTGAGTGTACATAGGGGAGAACGGGGTAATCTGAGACACTTTTTACATTTGCTCCCCTCTAAGCGAGCTAAAATGATTTATCACTCAAATGTACACATTTCCCATAAATTCAGGATGTTTCCTAGAAATGGGCATTAGCAGAATTTATTCATGACAAAGGGCAGTGAAAATATGATTGTTTTAAAAAATGTTGTCTTGTGTCTCACTTTACCCCAGCTGTGGGGTAAACAGACCTGATAAATCAAGGGGCTAAACTACCATAACAACACAAATAGTAACAGTTAGAATCCTGGCAGCTAGCTTGAAAACCAAATATTACAAAACTAATGTCGGACGAGTAAAACAATCATGGGGTTTGGTCAATTAAGCAAAACTTTTTTTTCAACACTTGAAAGTCACTCTGATCAATTACACCATATAATTCATATTCAATAATTTACTTTATTCAAATGACAGATAGAACCAGTTAGATTAGAACACAGTCTGGGGGTCAGAACACAGGACCCTTAGAGCCAGCTAGTGTCTGGGGGTCAGAGCAAAGAACAATCAGAAGAAGTTTTTCTACGTGAATCAATTTGCTTTGGCACAACAGTTGATTAAGTTGACAGCAAGAAAATTTACTTTTACATGCAAAAAAGTTTTTTTTGTGAAAAAAACATGCTTACCACAGCACCATGAGGTCCTCTCTTTCAGGGCCAAGGGGAAATGAGAGGGGCTTGAAAACATATATCTCACATGACCACAAATGTGTCCTGTGTCCTAGATACAGGGGGTGTCTCACATTACCCGATGTCTCACATTCTCCCGTCCTCCCCTCTCTCTCCCTCCCTCTCTCCCTCTCTCCCCCTCCCCCCTCCCTCTCTCTCACTCTCTCTCTCCATCCCTCTCTCCATCCCTCTCTCCCCTCCCCCCTCCCTCTCTCTCTCTCTCTCTCTCTCTCTCTCTCTCTCTCTCTCTCTCCATCCCTCTCTCCAGGCCTGCTGCTAGCCGACCTCATAGAGAAGTACTTCGTTTCGCCCACTCTGTTCCGAGTGATCCGATTGGCTCGTATCGGTCGTGTCTTGCGTCTGATTCGTGGAGCCAAAGGAATCCGGACGCTGCTATTCGCTCTCATGATGTCACTTCCTGCACTGTTCAACATCGGGCTCCTCCTCTTCCTCATCATGTTCATCTTCTCCATCTTCGGAATGAGCAACTTCGCCTACGTGAAGAAAGAAGGGATGATCGACGACATGTTTAACTTTGAGACCTTCGGTAATCTATCTATCTATCTATCTATCTATCTATCTATCTATCTATCTATCTATCTATCTATCTATCTATCTATCTATCTATCTGTCTGTCTGTCTGTCTGTCTGTCTGTCTATCTATCTATCTATCTATCTATATATCTATCTATCTATCTATCTATCTATCTATCTATCTATCTATCTATCTATCTATCTATCTATCTATCTATCTATCTATCTATCTATCTATCTATCTATCTATCTATCTATCTATCTGTCTGTCTGTCTGTCTGTCTGTCTGTCTGTCTATCTATCTATCTATCTATCTATCTATCTATCTATCCATCCATCCATCCATCCATCCATCCATCCATCCATCCATCCATCCATCCATCCATCTATCTATCTATCTATCTATCTATCTATCTATCTCTCTCTCTATCTATCTATCTATCTATCTATCTATCTATCTATCTATCTATCTATCTATCTATCTATCTATCTATCTATCTATCTATCTATCTATCTATCTATCTATCTATCTATCTATCTATCCATCCATCCATCCATCTCTCTCTCTCTCTCCACCAGGTAACAGTATGATCTGTCTGTTTATGATCACCACCTCTGCGGGTTGGGACGGTCTGCTGAGCCCCATCATGAACACGCCGCCGGACTGCGACCCGACCGCAGAGAACCCTGGAACCCTGGTGAAGGGCAACTGTGGTACGCACACACACACACACACACACACACACACACACACACACACACACACACACACACACACACACACACACACAGACACACACACGTTGCAGTATCTGGTGTGACCACCATTGTGCCGCAGGTGAACACAGAGGTGATCAGGTGGTTGAGGCCTGAGGCAGGTGAAGCAGATCAAGATGATTAGACAGAATGATTATACCCTAACGCTGCCTGTTAGTGTGGCCACCTGAACACCAGAACGAATGGGAACATGTCTCTACTGAAAAAGAGTCTCTGGTCTCAGTGGGATTTACCGGTATAAGTAAGAATTAAAAATAAATAAACTGGTTTCCTGCCCCCCCTCCAGACCCTCCCAGTAAAGCAAACTGCACATTTCAGAGAGGCCTTTCATTGTGGCCTAACACACACCTGTCTGATCAGCATGTTGATATGCCTCACCTGTGAGCTGGGGTGGATTATCAAAGGAGAAGTGCTCACTAACACAGAGACAGACAGATTTCACCTACCGACCTGTCTGTCTGTCTCTCTCCCTGCCTGCCTGTCTCTCTCCCTGCCTGTCTGTCTCTCTCTCCCCCTGCCTGTCTGTCTGTCTCTAGGTTCCCCTGGCTTAGGCATAACATTCTTCTGTACCTACATCATAATGTGTTTCCTGGTGGTGGTCAACATGTACATCTATTTACCTACCTGTCTGTCTCTCTCTCTCTCCCTGTCTCTCTCTCCCTCCCTGCCTGTCTCTCTCTGCCTGTCTGTCCCCCTGCCTGCCTGTCCCCCTCCCTGCCTGTCTGTCTGTCTCTAGGTTCCCCTGGCTTAGGCATAACGTTCTTCTGTACGTACATCATAATGTG
>NW_027648031.1:15000-17500 GCF_949987685.1 Ammodytes marinus
TATATTATATTATATTATATTATATTATATTATATTATATTATATTATATTATATTAAATTATATTATATTATATTATATTATATTATATTATATTATATTAAATTATATTATATTATATTATATTTCAGGTCCTGGGCGAGTCTGACCAGATGGACGCGCTGAAGGCAAACATGGAGGAAAAGTTCATGGCCAACAACCCGTCTAAGGTTCCACTCTATTAAGTTCTATTCTATTCTATTCTATTCTGTTCTATTCTATTCTAGTCTATTCCAATGTCGTTCTCTGCATGTCATTCCCCTGTCTGTCTGTCTGTCTGTCTGTCTGTCTGTCTGTCTGTCTGTCTGTCTGTCTGTCTGTCTGTCTGTCTGTCTGTCTGTCTGTCTGTCTGTCTGTCCTCTTCACAGCAGACCCGGGTTAGAATCCAGCCCGGGTCGTTCTCTGCATGTCTTTCCCCTCTCTGACACATTTCATCTCTGTCTCTACACACTGTCTGATATAGAATGGGAAATTACAAAAAAATAATCTTGAAAAAAGAGAAAAGTAGAGCTGCAGCACATAGACTAAAGCGCTTTAAGAGAAAGGCGCTATAATATAAATGTCTTATTATTGTTGGATTCGCTCATCTGATTTGTAATGTCGGTTTTCTTTGCATAAAGAATGTGTGTACAATGTTACATTAAACCATGTTTATTAAACATAAGATAGTTTCCCTTTTTACAGTTTAGACATTTTAATTAGAGTTCAATGAGAAGACAGTAGAACGTTTGTGTTGCCCTTCTCTGATTGGCTGCTGTGTTGCCTAGGTTTCGTACGAGCCAATCAGCACGACCCTGAGGCGTAAGCAGGAAGAGGTTGCAGCGTGTGTGATCCAGAGAGCCTTCAGGCGGCACCTGCTGCAGCGCACTGTGAAGCTAGCGTCTCACCGCTACCGCGAGAAGACCTGTCACTCAAGCGCTGGGCCCGCCCCCGAGACGCACGGGCTGCTCTCCCAGCGAATCACAGAGCTCTACGGACCCGACGCCCCGCCCACACCACAGGAAACCCCGCCCATAGCCAGGGAAACCACGCCCATCACCAGGGAAACCACGCCCCCTCACACACAGGTGGAGCTACAGAGCGACTTCCTGCTCCACGCGGCTCCGCCCCCAAACCTGAGACATGAGAACCTTAGGGAGACAATCGTATGAGAAAACACACAACACAGACTGCAGTGTCACACACACACACACACACAGACTGCAGTGTGTCACACACACACACACACACACACACGGAGACCCCAAACCCACGGCATGAGAACCTGAGAGACTCAATCGTTTCCTGGATGAACTGAGAATGTTTTATATATTTAATATGAAGTTTAATTTGTTTAATAATGTGTTTTATTAACGTGTTGCTTTGACTGGCTGTACCTGCTCTGTAACACACACCCACACACACATACACACACACAGTCACACACACACACAGTCACACACAGTCACACAGTCACACACACACACACAGTCACACACACACACACACACACACACACACACACAAACACACAGACACACACACAGTCACACACACACAGAGACACACAGACACACACACGCTGCTCAGATTGGCTCAGACTCATTTCTTAGTTAATTTTCACTTTACGACACAAACTGTAAATATCAGTTTGGTCAATTAACATTGTTTCATTGAAATCCATCTTTCCTCATCTCCCCTCTCAAGTCCCCACACTCCAGAGGGGGTCAGAGCGCAGTGTCAGCCATAGTACAGACAGACAGACAGACAGACAGACAGACAGACAGACAGACAGACAGACAGACAGACAGACGGACACACTCCAGAGGGGGTCCTCACACAGGGTCAGCCATAGTACAGACAGACAGACAGACAGACAGACAGACAGACAGACAGACAGACAGACAGACTCCAGAGGGGGTCAGAGCGCAGGGTTAGCCATAGTACAGACAGACAGACAGACAGACAGACAGACAGTTCATTAAATGGGCGGAGCATCAGTTTGAGGGTTAGGGTCTGTCTGTCTGTCTGTCTGTCTGTCTGTGGGTTAGAGACAGAACAGCAACTTCCTCCGTCTTTTCACTTTCACCCTTTACTGTTGATACTAGAGGTGTGACAGATGAACGTGTTCACACCGTAAACAGGCCGGACCGGACCGCACCGCAATACGTGATTATGACGTTAATGTGCCAAATGTTCATGTTTTGAATGTGGTGCGGAACTTGCACTTTTTTTTGAGAAGTGTTTCACTGATTGGAGACCTTGGCTGTTTGGTTGTTTGGTTGTTTGGTTGTTTGGCTGTTTGGTTGTTTGGTTGTTTGGCTGTTTGGTTGTTTGGCTGTTTGGTTGTTTGGCTGTTTGGTTGTTTGGTTGTTTGCAGCAGTGTGTTCTGTTCTACTGAAACAGGCCGATAGGCTGGAGTGTAGTTGCTGCTGCACACTGTTTATTTAGCAAGAATCGATTCATGATCTGCGATTTAAAAG
>NW_027648031.1:22500-25000 GCF_949987685.1 Ammodytes marinus
TCCATTTAACTCATCCTGTAAAGAAGGGAGACACAAGGAATAAGATATAAGCACATTTAAGCTCAAAAAACTGTGTTTTGCCTTTCAAAGTAAAATTTCCAGGATCAAGGTTTTTTGATTATTGTGTCTGAACAACTGTAGACAAGTTTGAAAACATTGGACACATGTTTTAGTGCTTTGGTATGCTACACTTTGAGTATATACAGTTAGCACGATGTCAGCCCTAAACTGCTGCATCATGCCTATTGTCCAAAATTCTGGGGATGGGGTGATTTGTGCCAAAGGGCCTGGGTGAGTTATAAGTAAGTAAGTAAGTAAAATGTATTTATAAAAGCACATTTATGACAGTTTGCACTGTCCAAAGTGCTGTACATAGTGCATTCAGTAGGTAAACAATGAAGGTAAAGTAACAATAACCAAAATAAAAGACGTAAAGCCCATATATCCACATAAACACAGATAGTAGTGCAGAGGTAAGATAGTTAATGGGGAGGAAACACCAGGGTGTACATATGGGTTTTGAGCCTTGATGTAAAGGCAGAAATGTAGGGGAATCACATTTGTCAGGTGGCAGTTGGTTCCACAAGCACGGAGCAACTAGTGCAAAGTACATTTCTGAGAGTTCTGCCAGTGGCATGGCTGTATATGCTGGTCACCAAAAGAAAGTGTCTACAGTAGCTCAGAAGAGACTGACATCTCCATTCCACTTAACGACACCACTGATGAGAGTTCAGATGGCCAGAAAGATGATGATGGTGACTTTGTCATTGTGTGCTTTGCAGGTAAAACCATTAGATCTGCTAGGCCTTGTTTAAGAAAATTGTCCTTCAATCTTTGTCAACTATTTACTTTATTTACTTTAAATACACCTTAAATAAGTGATTGTCTCGTGGATTTGTCTTGCATTACAGTTTATGAGATATATATCAATGGCACAATTTACCCCATGGTATTCTCTCCAACCGCACAACTTACACCACACCGGGGGCAAGTTGTGCATCAAGACAACTTTTTTTCCGAAAGCTATATTTCTTCAACAGTTTATTCCAGATCCAAAGTTTTTATTGCCAGGGATGCACAACACCCTGAAATATATGTACATATTTGAGTTGGAGACTTTACTGTCAAGGCCTCACTTTAAAGTCACTTTGAGTGAAAAGTTGCACAACTTAGGCCACTCTCCCCTACTTAGATGTGTTCTTTTTATTTTTCGATTAAAAAGAAGGTATGTCAGTCTGGCCCTTAGTGTGATTATCATATCGTAGAGTGGCCCTTTGTGAAGATGAGTTTGACACCCCTGATGTAGGTGATCACTGTATGAATAAAGAGCTCCAACCCTTTACCTTATTAAAGATCCCTATCGGCCTTTCACACCAGAAACAACCAAGAGCCAGTTCTGATGCTGATTCAAACACACACAAAATCTCGGCCAGACGTAGTAGACATCCAGGTATTTCTAACCATACTAAATCTGGCCACAAGAATCAGGACATCCTAAATCTTTTCTCTACCAAACTAAATAGTAGATAGTACGGGGACTGGAACGCAGCTTCAAAGTTCTGTATGACATCATGGTGACATCACATGTCAGCCTCTGATTGGTGTGTGTGTGTGTGTGTGTGTGTGTGTGTGTGTGTGTGTGTGTGTGTGTGTGTGTGTGTGTGTGTGTGTGTGTGTGTGTGTGTGTGTGTGTGTGTGTTTGTGTGGCACGGAAAACAGATGAATATTGAACAGAGATCAAGCAGAAGGTCAAACACTGTTTATAGAACAGAGACACAGATCTGGAAAAACAACAAGATATATAATAACCAGTAACACACACACACACACACACACACACACACACACACACACACACACACACACAGAAAGACAGACTGACACACACATACACACTCACACATACACATACACACTCACACATACACACACAGATACACACACACACATGTTGTCAAAATGCTATAAAGATTTCATTCATTTCATTTTCCTTTATTTAACCTCGAAAGATCAATTGAGGGGTGACCCTCTTTTACAATGACGTCGAGTTTGTACATATACACAATATACAATGAGAATACATAACAAGTTTACACACACACACACACACACACAGACAACAACAATTTAAAACATTCAGATCAATTGAATGAGAGACATAATAGCCTAATTAAAACAGTTACAAGTGTAGAGGGGCTGATTCAAAATAATAATTTTAAATTGGTTAACAGTTATGAGTGTATTTATTTTAATTGTATGTTGTAGGCTGTTCCAGGATTCAGGGGCACTATTGCTAAAAGCGGTTTTACCAAGCTCAGACCGGGCATAGGGGACATATAACATGAGCATGTCAGTTGAGCGGGTTTGATAAAGCCCATCTGAAATAAGCAGCATTTCTGTCAAATATAGTGGTAGCTTTCCAGTCAGAGCTTTATATATAAAAATATGCCAATGTGCATCACGTCTCTCCTTAAGGGAGGACCACCCAACCTTTTCATAT
>NW_027648031.1:37500-45000 GCF_949987685.1 Ammodytes marinus
GTCCAGCCCTTGTTTTGCTGGCGAAAGCAGAAACATTTTTAATTAGGCAGATATTCCCAGAAATTCAGCTGGTGTTGTTCTTCATATGTCTGATAACAGAATATGCATCATACCTCTGTATGTGCCAGACTCTCCAGTAGGCAGTTTCTTCAAGGCTAAACAACAAGTTTGTCCTAAAGTGTAGCAAAAACCCTTTGGAGTTGTCAGGTTTACTGGGACAAAGTTCAACAGCCAGAAAGCATGTATTGTGCATTAAAATATTATACAATCATAAAGCAAACTAAATTCTGTTAACATTCCACCCTTTTTATAATATTTAATGCAATTTTCTATGTATACACTTCTAAGCAAAAGGGCAAAGCATATGAGTAAATATATTTCAGTCAAGCAGAATAATATCAAGTACATCAACATCACAGTTGTGAAAATGCAAGTTTGTGTACTGGTGCAACATCGTCTATGTACAGTTTCAGAGAGGACAGTCTTTTGCAGAAGCCAGGGAACAGGAACCTAGGTCGTCTTGATGGTCAACAAGTCCCTTTGTGGCATTTTGACGCAAAGTGTCCTTCATATCACAGTCACTGGGGGAATGGTTAGGCATTACCATAACCTATTCAGATTGTTCCTCAGTGTCCAATTGTCCTTATTGAAGCATGGTCAGCTTCTCGTCTTCTCCTTGCATCTGAAAGCAGAATGAATATAGAGCAGTAACATGTTTTCCAAAACAAATGCTCAAAATTCTGCCAGGGTTTTATTCTCTCTCTTGCCGGTCCGTAGGCACATTACTCCATGTATATTGTTTTTAGTACATATTTTCCACCAAAAACAGTAAACAGTCTTTAACATATCATCCCATCCATTTTGCTTGCTCCTAAGTCACAATGACGCATAACAACATAACGTTTTGGATAGGATTGACTTCATTCTTCCACATGTTGTCTGTGTTTGGGCAGCATTCAAGCACACACAGGCAGTCAGGCCCTCCCTTTTCTGAATGGGACTGAATCACACACACACATTTTCCTTCAGATACTCCCATTTTTCACCTCACAGAGACTGCGTCTCCCACACACATTTTTACATGTGCTCTCTCCTTCTCTCTTTTCAAACATGCATTTCATCTATCACATAACACATTATGATCACATTGTTCAGCACACAAATCCCTTTTAACTTGTAGTTCAAATCAAAAGCATTGAACAATTCTTTTTAGTGAACATTTTCATAAAAAGAACACAAAAGGACGCTTTTTTTAAGTTTATGCTGGGACTTCAAATGATTGACTGCACCTTTAATCTTTAAGGTTCACTATGGGGCTTGGATTGGCGAGATATTCAGCTCTAAACTTTAAAGCGTTTAGCAATTTAGTCAGAACTCTGGTCATCTTTAGGAGACGAGCATTTTATAACCCATCATAACAGCATAACAATTGTATGCACACTTTACTAAAACCTTCTATCTCCCTTCCCCTACATACTTTTCTTTCTTTATAACATAAACAATCAGTTCCAAAGGCCTGACTCGCTCAGTTTTGGCTCTGGATTCCGTCACCCCTCCTCCGTCCAAGTAGAGTCTGCAGACAGCCTCTTTTGTAGCTCTGTTTACTGGAGGTCTTTTGTCGAGAGATCTTGGACTCCCCCGTTCACGGTGCAGGCTCTTCTTGTCCAGAGAAGAAGATGTTGGATCCGGCTCACTCGAAGGACCATTTGTTACTAGAATTATTTCATCAAACTACCCAAGTGTTTGAATAATTGAAACTGAGTCAGGCCTTCTTGAAAGCAGGTGTTTACTTGCAAACAGCAAATGCAAGGGTCAAACAACATGTATCACAAGTGGGCTTACATGATTGAATACCAAGAAATGAACAGTGTACATGGGATTATATGCAAGAGAAGGTGGTGTGTGCGCAAACACATACTAGGTTTGGTGTGTCCAGCCCTTGTTTTGCTGGCGAAAGCAGAAACATTTTTAATTAGGCAGATATTCCCAGAAATTCAGCTGGTGTTGTTCTTCATATGTCTGATAACAGAATATGCATCATACCTCTGTATGTGCCAGACTCTCCAGTAGGCAGTTTCTTCAAGGCTAAACAACAAGTTTGTCCTAAAGTGTAGCAAAAACCCTTTGGAGTTGTCAGGTTTACTGGGACAAAGTTCAACAGCCAGAAAGCATGTATTGTGCATTAAAATATTATACAATCATAA
Source organism: Ammodytes marinus (assembly GCF_949987685.1). NCBI lineage: Eukaryota > Metazoa > Chordata > Actinopteri > Uranoscopiformes > Ammodytidae > Ammodytes > Ammodytes marinus. Next base: position 39,705 of record NW_027648031.1, read on the forward strand.
AGCAAACTAAATTCTGTTAACAATTGCCCTAAATCTCTCTCCCAGTATTGCAATGTTTTGGGGAAATGTCAGAAGGCAGAGCTTTTGATTTAACATTATTAACCATTATGGATTTAAACTTTTTTCATTATGTGTGTGTGTGTGTGTATGTGTGTGTGTGTGTGCGTGCGTGCGTGCGTGCGTGTGTGTGTGTGTGTGTGTGCGTGCGTGCGTGCGTGCGTGCGTGCGTGCGTGCATGTGTGTGTGTGTGCGTGTGTGTGTCTAGGCCAATCAGGACGGCGCAGAGCTGTTCCCTGACTCCTCGCTCCAACTCGCTCCGTATGGAAACTACTACCAGAGCCTGAGCGCAGACCAGTCTCTGAGGCGCTCCTACGAGCTGCTGGCCTGCTTCAAGAAGGACATGCACAAGGTGTGTGTGTTTGTGTGTGTGTGTGTCTGTATCTGTGTGTGTGTGTGTGTGTGTGTGTGTATCTGTGTGTGTATCTGTATCTATCTGTATCTGTGTTTGTGTGTGTGTGTGTGTGTGTGTGTGTATCTGTGTGTGTATCTGTATCTATCTGTATCTGTGTGTGTGTGTGTGTGTGTGTATGTCTGTATCTGTGTTTGTGTGTTTGTCTGTGTATGTCTGTATCTGTGTTTGTGTGTGTGTGTGCCTCTGTGCGTGTCCCTCTCTGTGTGTGTGTCCCTCTGTGTGTGTGTCTTTGTGTGTGTGTCTCTGTGTGTGTGTCTCTGTCCTAATGCCTGTTGTGTGTGTGTGTGTGTCCCTCTGTGTGTGTGTGTCTCTGTGTGTCCCTCTCTCTGTGTGTGTGTCTCTGTGTGTCCCTCTGTGTGTGTGTCTCTGTGTGTGTGTCTCTGTCCTAATGCCTGTTGTGTGTGTGTGTGTGTGTGTGTGTGTGTCTCTGTGTGTCCCTCTGTGTGTATGTGTTTCTGTGTGTGTGTCTCTGTGTGTGTGTCTGTGTGTGTGTGTGTCTCTGTGTGTGTGTCTGTGTGTGTGTGTGTCTGCGTGTGTGTGTGTCTCTGTGTGTGTGTGTCTCTGTGTGTGTGTCTCTGTGTGTGTGTGTATCTCTGTGTGTGTGTCTCTGTGTGTGTGTGTCTCTGTGTGTGTGTCTCTGTGTGTGTGTCTCTGTGTGTGTGTGTGTGTGTGTGTGTGTGTGTGTGTGTGTGTGTGTGTGTCTCTGTCCTAATGCCTGTTGTGTGTGTGTCTGTGTCTCTGTGTGTGTGTCTCTGTGTGTGTGTGTGTCTCTGTCCTAATGCCTGTTGTGTGTGTGTGTGTGTGTGTGTGTGTCTCTGTGTGTGTGTCTCTGTGTGTGTGTCTCTGTGTGTCTCTGTGTGTGTGTCTCTGTGTGTCTCTGTGTGTGTGTCTCTGTGTGTCTCTGTGTGTGTGTCTCTGTGTGTGTGTGTCTGTGTGTCTCTGTGTGTCTCTGTGTGTGTGTCTCTGTGTGTCTGTGTGTGTGTGTGTGTGTGTGTGTGTGTGTGTGTGTGTCTCTGTGTGTCTCTGTGTGTGTGTGTCTCTGTCCTAATGCCTGTTGTGTTTTGGTATCACCAGGTGGAGACGTACCTGACCGTGGCAAAGTGTCGCCTCTCCCCGGAAGCTAACTGCACCTTGTAGCTCCGCCCCCTCTGACGTCACGCCCCTCGTAACTCCGCCTACCGCTTGTGACGTCATCATATATGTCCCCGTTAAGCCCCGCCCACATTAGCATTAGCATTAGACCTAGCCTCTGCTTTCCCTCCTGGCGTGATGTCATACTGTAATAAAGTGTGTGTGATGCAATCGCTGACTCACTGTGTTATTGGTCCAAACTCTCATTCATCTATCCATCTATCTATCTATCTATCTATCTATCTATCTATCTATCTATCTATCTATCTATCTATCTATCTATCTGTCTGTCTGTCTGTCTGTCTGTCTGTCTGTCTGTCTGTCTGTCTGTCTGTCTGTCTGTCTGTCTGTCTGTCTGTCTGTCTGTCTGTCTATCTATCTATCTATCTATCTATCTGTCTGTCTGTCTGTCTGTCTGTCTGTCTGTCTGTCTGTCTGTCTGTCTGTCTGTCTGTCTGTCTGTCTGTCTATCTATCTATCTATCTATCTATCCAGCCATTTTATCAAAACTAAACCACCAGTTTAATCCACTTAGATTTAACAAACCATCAACATGTATCTATACACACAAACACACACTGTTTATACTGTATGTATTTCATTTCCTAGTTATTCTGATGGTATGGTCCGCTGGCCTCATGAACCGGTCAATAGTATTATCATTTATACATAACAATAACCCACCCTAACCCTTTATTAGGGCTGGGCGATATGGACCAAATCTTATATCACGATATAGTTAATTTTATATCACGATATGGATATATATCACGGTATAGTATTTTTCCTTTAAATTCAATGGACTACAATAACCGTACTGAACTTTAATCACATAAGATCATTTTCATCTTTTGCTTGGAACTTAAATTTCCATACTAAAGAAAAAATTGTGTAAAATACCACACCAGTCTGGCTTTAGTCAGTCAGTGCAAAATAAAAATGACAGCATCAACCAAAGAGCCTACATTTTCCAATTGATAGTAGCCTATATCAAAATAATGAAAGACTTGAATTTTCCTGCAGTATTTGCTCATCTTCATTTAACAAAGCTGTCAAAATTGACATTTTTGACCGTTAAAACCAGCTGCTCTGCCACCGTGACACAGAGTTGGTTTGTTAACTGTAGTGACGGCGCACCGAAGCTACACCATGAGCTAGACAGCTAGAGCAACAGATGAGGCTTCTTCTGTTGCGGCTAGAGAAGCTGTATTGCAGCCCAGAACTCTGCTGCAGAGCCCCCGTGTGGCGCGGCGGTGTAACTGCAGTGTAACTGTAGGGACTCGGAGGGACAGCTGCCTCCCGCTCCATCTATGCTCCCACCACATTAACTTTTTTTCTCTGCGGTATAAACGGTATGGCCAAATCTCTCCCGGTAGACACTTTCATATCGTCCACGATATGATATGGTCATATCGCCCAGCCCTACCCTATATATATATATATATATATATATATACATATATATATATATATATACATAACAATAACCCACCTTAACCCTTTATATAACATTATACTTTCATCATATCAGCCCTACCCTTTATATAACATTATACTTTCATCACTTTATACATGAACAACATCTGATTGTGTCCAAAGTTTATATAGAAAAGTATTTTTCTTCTTCTTGGAAACTTCGTCCGTTTTGTTTCAATACAAATTAATGTGGTTTTAATGTAGCAAGCAAACATTTTTACAGACAACAGCGGAGCTAGACAGGGTTATATGCTAACCCTAACCCTAACCCTAACCCTAACCCTAACCCTAACCCTAACCCTAACCCTATGACATGCTGATTAGGTCTCACCATCAATACAAACACGCCACACACCTTGCTTTGTCAGGCCCTGAGGTGTGAGAAAATAGTAAAAAGTTAGCAAATGCTATTATGTAATGTCTCACCTGGACATTCACACCAAGTTGTATCTTATCTTAAAATACAACGTTATTAATCCGTAGGAGAAATGTGTTTGTTGCTAAGCAGCAGCAGTGGAAGGACACGGGATAAACATGACAATGAATAAATACAATAAATACACAGTGCTGATGCATAAGTAGTATAGTACACACAGTGCTGATGCATAAGTAGTATAGTACACACAGTGCTAATGCATAAGTAGACACTTATAGATAAAATAGGGACAACAACTAGACCAACAGAACCATCTCCTGCTTTTTACAAACTAAACATCAAAACATTCTGCTGCACAAACACTGATGGAACTGATTCAGTTTCTATAAGACATGAAAGTCTGAACATCTGTCTCTGCTGGATACATCTATCTATCTATCTCTATCTCTCTCTCTCTCTATCTCTCTCTCTCTCTCTCTATCTCTCTCTCTCTCTCTCTCTCTCTCTCTCTATGTCTGAACATCTGTCTCTGCTGGATACATTAGACGTAAACATTTAAAGGTACAATCTTTATCTTTATTATTTAAGGCTCAGTGTGTTATATCTGAGTATTTAGCTTCATCTAGTGGTGAGATTGTAGATGTCAGCGCTCCCTTGCTAACCCCTCCCTTTGTGGAGAATTTACAGAAGCTACGGTGGCCTTCAAGGACAAGAAGCTATAGTTACTAAAGATGGCATCATCCACCACTGCCTCAAGTCTTTCCACAATATCAAGTGATGAGGTGAAGATGTATTTAGTTATTTATTCTATAGTACTTCTTCTTCTTGGTCTTCCAACAGGTGCATTTCCCCAGGACGCCCACTATATATAAAAACGTGTAAGGCCGTTAAGTTTGTCCGTTCTGTGCTACTGTAGAAACATGGCGGCCTCAGCGCCCCGCTCCTATGGAGATATAAAAGGCTCATTCTAAGGCCATAAAAACACACTTTTAATTTCAAGTGATTATTCACTAATTAAAACAAACTGAATATTATTATTCAGCCAGTTCATTCTACTCACTGCTCCTCTGTCTCCATAGACACAATGGCTGTATCCCATTACAGAGACCGCCTCCTTCGTAGACCGCAACCCCTGAATCAAGATACAGCCACTTTCTGCCACTTAAAGGGACACTGTGTAATATTTTAAGTAATTTATTAGCTAAAATCAATATCCTCATTCCTACATATGTCCTCATTGGTGTAAAATCCCCTCTGCCAATAATCTGAATTATCCTCCTGAGCGGAGAATTGCAAATATTAATATTACATTTTGTACATTGAGCAGGCAGGTCTTATGGAGGCATCCATGTTTTTGGAATGTCATCAGGTGCATTGTTTAGAATTTAGAATTGTTCTTGTCCTTGAAGGCCACTGTAGCTTCTGTTATTATTCAAAAGGGGTGGGGTTACCCAGGGAGTGTTGCATTCTAGAACTTTCTATAACTTTCTAGATGATGTCATATTACACACTGCCCCTTTAAATAAAGTGAGTGAACTCATGTGACGTGTCTCCCGTGACGCAACCATGACGTGCCTCCCCTGACGTCACCGCGGTCATTCTTTTTCCCGCCAGTAGAGGTCGCGCCAACTGCTGCGGCTCTCTCCGTTGCAAAGTCAATCATGTTTATTTATTTTTTATTATTAACACGCGGGAGATTTATCGGAACAAACAATTGCCTGGATGTTCTTCACACCTTTTCTTTAAACCGATTTTACTAGACTTTACTTTTTTCAGCGAGGAGAAACACACACACACACACACACACACACACACACACACACACACACACACACACACAC
>NW_027648031.1:50000-60000 GCF_949987685.1 Ammodytes marinus
GCAGGTCCTGATTGGAGGAGTGCTGAACAGACAGAAGAGTCAAGATGACATCATCACAGAGTTTGGAGACTCCGCCTCCTTCACCCTGTCACTGCTGGGACACATCTACTGGTGAGTCTGTCTGTCTGTCTGTCTGTCTGTCTGTCTGTCTGTCTGTCTGTGTGTTTGGACCAAGCCCCAACCACAGTGACAGACATGCAGTTCACGGGGTGGCCACTAGGGGCAGGGTTCATAACAGAGCAGTTTCCCATTGACTGTTAACAGGCCGTTTGCACAGCACTATTAACCTGTCTAAGGCCTGGGCCAAAACACACTCTAGTCTGTATGTTTAGGTCATTTCTCCATGACAACACTACCAGGCTAGTTTCTATTCTATTGGAAGTTAAAATGTACAGTGTTTCCCACAGAATTTTTTGAAAGTGTGGGGGGGGGGACCCCGACCCCCCTAGGGGGGTCCGGGGGTATGCTCCCCCGGAAGAAAATTTTGTACCTTTTAAATGTTAAATGCATCAATCTGGTGTACTTTGAGGAACACTATTCCTATATAAATGGTGATTAAGATGGAGTTTAACACACTTATCAATGGTTAATGAATAAATAATTTTCTATGATACACATTTGAGCCATCAAAAAAATGAAGCAAAGGTGGTGGTTACCTGTGGTTCAAAAGAGTGAACACAAGCGCCCTTTTGTTTTATTAGATTGTTGAATTACTAGTACTCAAATAACTGTGACTACAATCACGAAGGATAGCTCACAATATTCTTTCCAGCAGAGGGTGCTCAAAGAGCGCAGAATGAATTGTGATGGAAAAATTGCTCGCGATCAGACATACAGATGGTAATTTTCCTACTTACTAGGGATGCACCGAAATGAAAATTCTTGGCCGAAACCGAATAAAATTAAACAGTTGGCCGAAACCGAATACCGAAAGAGGCTTTTGCAGTTTTGTTTATTATTTAGTCAATTACTTCAACATTGCATACATGAACTCCCAAATGTTCTCCTCAAACATAGCCTACAACTAAAAAGCAACCCTAAATAAATAATTAAACAGTAAAACCTTCAAATCTAAGAGTAAAATTAATAATTTACTAGGAATTAATTTGTGAACCTCTCACTGATTTTTACCTCATGACTTATATGAGGATGAATCTACAAAAAGATTGACTTAGGCCTATTGCCGTTCTTCATTTTTTGCAGTGCAGGTTGAGTTGCTCTAAAAAAACTGCACCACAGCTCCCACCGTAATGTTCAGACTTCAGAATTTGCTTCAAAGCCCTGATCATAACAATGAGAGGCTTTAAACGATGTCAATTCTTAGGAGGTGATTGTAACCTTTTTGTCTGTAGACTGAAAGTAACGGAGGGAGGCGGCTTGCTGGACATGTATTTAGTCGCGCTGTCAGTTTGCCGACTTGGCTCTGTGTATTCAGGCTCGAGAAATGCAATCAGACCGTAGGAGCCTTTTCCCCCAACAGCGCTAACGGACAGGATATCTCCGGTTATCATTTTAGATGTCAAACTAAAGTTTTTTTTTGCGCGGCGGCCCTCACCGGCGAGGTGTCACTCTGAGTGACACCGTTACCATCTGTCACACTGTCACAGAGTTTCACCGGGTGAATCGCTGCTTCGCTCGCGCAAGGCTTTTGTGTTTCTATGGTGATTAAACATCAGTGTTGGACGAGCGTTTTAACTTTATGCTGCATTAAGCATTGCACTGTCTGCGCCGTGTTTCATCCAGTTTGAAAAAATTCTCCCACACTGGACTCTGACATTTTCATGCACGCTCCAAACTGCTCCTGCTGCGCGCTCACAAAGAGACGGGGGCTCGCATACACGGTTACGTCTCTCTTTACTGCCATTTCCTGGTTTACCAGCGCGCAGCTCTTTTAAAAACATATTTCCTTAGTGTCATTTAGTTCGCCAATTTTCGGTAATGTTGTTCGGCTTTTTAACTGTTTCGGGCCGAAACCGAAAATGACTTATTTTGCCATTTTCGGCCGAACTTTTTCGGTGGCTAAATATTCGGTGCATCCCTACTACTTAGGCTACCTCAATAAGTTTCATATGATCCTTGTCAAATTAATGCGCTGATACCTCTTCTCGTAGGCTACTTGAAGGCAATACAGTCACAGCGCGTGTTGACACCGCAGGGGGAGGGGCTGATTGACTCGGGGAGATTGAAGCCTCGATCCCTCAAGCGGCGCTTTGATAATATGATTGAAGGAAATATTGTTTCTTGAGATCACAGCGCGAATCACACGTTAAAGATTTTTATGCGGAAATGCTATTGTTTCCAAGTGAAACTCGCGCATTGCAAATGAAATGTATACATGTATATTTTTTAAATAGTAAAATATAGGCTACATATAGGCCTATCAAAAAAAAAAAAATGAAAGTGTGGCGGGGCAAAATGAAAGTGTGGCGGCCCGCCACGGAATGATACATTAGTGGGAAACACTGATGTATGAATGATTAGGGGCGCGGTCTCTTGAGTGACCTAGCTCTCTAGCTTTGGGTGTTAGCTGGGTGTTAGCTTTGTGTTAGTGCTAGCTTTGGGTGTTAGCTGGGTGTTAGTGCTAGCTTTGGGTGTTAGCTGGGTGTTAGCTTTGGGTGCTAGCTGTGGGTTAGTGCTAGCTTTGGGTGTTAGCTGGGTGTTAGCTTTGGGTGTTAGTGCTAGCTTTGGGTGTTAGCTGTGGGTTAGTGCTAGCTTTGGGTGTTAGCTTTGGGTGCTAGCTGTGTGTTAGTGCTAGCGTTGGGTGTTAGCTGTGTGTTAGTGCTAGCTTTGGGTGTTAGCTGTGGGTTAGTGCTAGCTTTGGGTGCTAGCTGTGGGTTAGTGCTAGCTTTGGGTGCTAGCTGTGTGTTAGCTTTGGGTGTTAGCTCATTCAAAGTATAGTTTACTATACATCACTTCGTTTTTGGAGTTACATTTTTAATTGATTTATTTTTTTCTATTTGTTTTTGTTTTTAAAACCATTTAACGTTAAAGTGATAAACTGACCTGTGTCTCTGTGTCTGTCTCTCTCTCTGCCTGTCTGTCTCTCTCTCTCTCTCTGCCTGTCTGTCTCTCTCTCTCTCTCTGCCTGTCTGTCTCTCTGCCTGTCTGTCTCTCTGCCCGTCTCTCTCTCTCTCTCTCTCTCTCTCTCTGCCTGTCTGTCTCTCTGCCTGTCTGTCTCTCTGCCCGTCTCTCTCTCTCTCTCTCTCTCTCTCTCTCTCTCTCTCTCTCTGCCCGTCTCTCTCTCTCTCTCTCTGCCCGTCTCTCTCTGTCTCTCTCTCTCTCTCTCTCTGCCTGTCTGTCTCTCTGCCTGCCTGTCTGTCTCTCTGCCTGTCTCTCCCTGTCTCTCTCTCTCTCTGTCTCTCTCTCTCTCTGCCTGTCTGTCTCTCTGCCTGTCTGTCTCTCTGCCTGCCTGTGTCTCTCTCTCTCTCTCTCTCTCTCTCTCTCTCTCTCTCTCTCTCCCTGTCTCTCCCTGTCTCTCTCTCTCCCTGTCTCTCCCTGTCTCTCTCTCTCTCTGTCTCTCTCTCTCTCTGCCTGTCTGTCTCTCTGCCTGTCTCTCTCTCTCCCTGTCTCTCCCTGTCTCTCTCTCTCTCTGTCTCTCTCTCTCTCTGCCTGCCTGCCTGTCTGTCTCTCTGAGCAGTAAGACAGACCGTGTTGCTAAAGGAGCCGAGTGTTTCCAGAGAAGTTTAACCCTCAACCCGTTTCTGTGGTCGCCTTTCCAGAACCTCTGTCACCTAGGTAACGCACTCACACACACACACACACACACACACACTGTTACACACGCACACGCTCAGTCACTCAGGCGCTCACTCAATCAATCACATACTCACACACACACTCTCAAACAAAATTGTACATGCAAAGACTCACTCATACACACACACACTCACAGACACACACGCACGCACGCACAGACACACACCCTGACTCACACACAGACTCACTCACACTCACTCACTCACTCACTCACATCATTGTGTGCATGAATGCATTAAACATGTTGTCATGTGATCCGCTCCAGGAGAGAAGCCGGATCCAGACCAGGTTTTCCGGCTGTCCTCTGTGGCCCCTCCCCCTCTCTCTGTTAGCCCCGCCCCCGTCTCCTCCCACCGGCTAGACACAGCGCTGATGGAGACACCCCAAGACACTCTGGTACACGTACACACACACACACACTCTGGTACACACACACACACACACACACACTCTGGTACACACACACACACACACTCTGGTACACACACACACACACACTCTGGTACACACACACACACACACTCTGGTACACACACACACACACACTCTGGTACACACACACACACACACACACACACACTGGTACACACACACACACACACACACACACACACACACACACACACACACACACACTCTGGTACACACACACACACACACACTCTGGTACACACACACACACACACACACACACACACACACACACACACACACACACACACTCACACACACTCTGGTACACACACACACACACACACACACACACACACTCTGGTACACACACACACACACACTGGTACACACACACACACACACACACACACACACTCTGGTACACACACACACACACACTCTGGTACACACACACACACACACACACACACACACACACACACACACACACACACACTCTGGTACACACACACTGGTACACACACACACACACACACACACTCTGGTACACACACACACACACACACACACACACACTCTGGTACACACACACACACACACTCTGGTACACACACACACACACACACACACACACACACACACACACACACACACACACACACAGTACTGAACTCATGTGTGTGTCTGCAGGAGCTGAACCGGTTGAATCTCGAGTCGTCTAATGGAAAGCTGAATTCTGATTTGTCGGTTTCCTACATCGACTCCTCCCTCATCTCCCCGGAGACCGGCTCCCTATTGGCTAGCAGCGTCTCCATGGCGACAGCCGGTTCCCTATTGGCCAAGCAGAACAAACCCAAAAGTGGGCGGAGTTTACTGGGAGGCCCGGCCGCTCTCAGCCCTCTGACGCCAAGGTGGGTCACAGTAATTACAGGCTCTGTGATTAATTAATCTAAAGTAATCGCATACTTATGACACTTTTATAAACAGCTGTATAGCCTACTACAGTTTGTTTCTCTCTCTCTCTCTCTCTCTCTCTCTCTCTCTCTCTCTCTCTCTCTCTCTCTTCCCCCCCCCCCCCCCCCATCCCCTCAGCCAGGTTTCTACATGAAATAAAATTAGGAACTAGCGCCGAATTTTCTCAAAAAAACAAGCAGGCTAAATGACGACTGTCCGTCTCCCACAACGCCGACTCATTCACCATCGTCATACTCGTAAAAAATATTGACACACACACACACAGGGCGGGTGTCCGTTTACGCGGGAGACGAGACAGCTAGCAAACAAAATTGAGACACACGAAGGAAGATTGAGAGATACTTTTGAACCTATATTGTTGCACCCACTAAATCAATAATGCACAGACACTGCGGAGAATAAAGTAAGATGTCTTCCTACCTTCATGCTTATTTGCCCGTCCCATAAACCGTCCATAGAGCCCTCGGCCCCTTGCCCCTGCTTCTCTCTTTACCTTTCTCCCTGTCACCCGTGCGGGCCACATCTGCAACAAGCTAAAGCAGGTGCAGCTGCCACTTTTGCACCGGGTCAAAGGGCATTATAGAAGTGCGATTAATCTGCGTTATTTTTTTTAATCGCCTTAATTTTTCTGTGATTAATTAATCAGCCCTAATATATATACAGTGGAGGAAATAAGTATTTGATCCCCCACTGATTTTGTAAGTTTGCCCACTTACAATGAAATGAGCAGTCTATAATTTTAATGCTAGGTTTATTTTAACAGTGCAAGACAGAATATCAAAAAGAAAATCCAGAAAATCACGTAAAAAAAAAGATATAAATTATTTTGCATTTCATTGAGGGAAATAAGTATTTGATCCCCTATCAAAGCATTGCTTAGTACTTGGTGGAGAAACCCTTGTTGGCAAGTACAGAGGTCAGACGTTTCTTGTAGTTGATGACCAGGTTTGCACACATCTCAGGAGGAATTTTGGACCACTCCTCTTTGCAGATCCTCTCCAAATCTTTGAGGTTTTGAGGCTGTCGCTTGGCAACTCCAAGCTTCAGTTCCCTCCACAGATTTTCGATGGGATTTAGGTCTGGAGACTGGCTAGGCCACTCCATGACCTTAATGTGCTTCTTCTTGAGCCACTCCTTTGTTGCCTTTGCTGTATGTTTTGGGTCATTGTCATGCTGGAAGACCCATCCATGATCCAGTGACCTGGCTGAGGGAAGGAGGTTGTCAGCCAGGATTTCATGGTACATGGCCCCATCCATCTTTCCCTCGATGCGGTGAAGTCGACCTGTCCCCTTAGCACAGAAACACCCCCAAAGCATAATGCTTCCTCCTCCATGCTTGACGGTGGGGATGGTGTTCTTGGGGTTGTACTCAGCATTCCTCTTCCTCCAAACACAGCGTGTTGAATTAATACCAAATAGCTCAATCTTTGCAATCTATGTTTCATCTGACCACATCACCTTCTCCCAAGCATTCTCTGAGTCGTTCAGGTGTTCATTGGCAAACTTCAGATGTGCCTTCTTGAGCAGGGGGACCTTACGGGCGTTGCAGGATCTTAATCCATTACGGCGCAGTGTGTTACCAATGGTTTTCTTGGTGACTGTGGTCCCAGCTGCCTTGAGATCATTAACAAGCTCCTGCCTTGTAGTTCTGGGCTGATCCCTCACCGTTCTCATTATCATTGAGACCCCACGAGGTGAGATCTTGCCTGGAGCCCCAGACCGAAGGAGATTGATGGTCATTTTGTGCTTCTTCCATTTTCTAATAATCGCACCAACAGTTGTCTCCTTCTTACCCAGCTTCTCACCAATGGTCTTGTAGCCCATTCCGGCCTTGTGCAGGTCTACAATCTTGTCCTTGATGTCCTTAGACAGCTCTTTGGTCTTGCCCATGATTGAGAAGTTGTAGTCTGATTTATTCTGTGGACAGGTGTCTTTTATAGAGTTAACGACAGGTGTCTTTTATACAGGTAACGAGTTGAGATCAGGAGAACTTTCTTAAAGTTAAAGGACTGTTCTGTGGGAGCCAGCATCCTTTATTGTTGATAGGGGATCAAATACTTATTTCCCTCAATGAAATGCAAAATAATTTATATCTTTTTTTTTATGTGATTTTCTGGATTTTCTTTTTGATATTCTGTCTTTGACTGTTAAAATAAACCTACCATTAAAGTTATAGACCGCTCATTTCATTGTAAGTGGGCAAACTTACAAAATCAGTGGGGGATCAAATACTTATTTCCTCCACTGTATATATGTATATATATATATATCCTTTTTTTAAGGAACACAAAACTGCAAAAATGAACACACAAACAAAAGACAAAATAAACTAAACCGCTAACATGGCGTACTCTACTTAACATCTACTTAACAGGTGTGTGTGTGTGAGCATAAAGCCCGGCTGTGTTGGTCAGCTGCTGTAATGCCTCATACAGCGTTTCAGTTGTGTTTGGATTCTCACTGTGTTTTAAATAGTCGACGGGCCTAACTGAAAACTTCTGTTTAACCGTTGGAGAAATTAGTTGCTATGTGCATTCTTACATTTCTATACCATTCATACCCAACACCCCTACTCTCTCTGTGTGTGTGTGTGTGTGTGTGTGTGTGTGTGTGTGTGTGTGTGTGTGTGTGTGTTTGTAGTTTTGGCATCATGCCCCTGGAGCCCAGCCCTGGAGACCCCACATATCTACAGAATTATTCAGCTACTATGGAAACACAATCTACTGCTGCCAGCAAGAAGGTATTTACACACACACACACACACACACACACACACCTGAGACACACACACCTTATATACACACACACACACACACATCATTCAAACACTCACGTGTACTCTCTCACACACACACACACACTTGGGGTGTCACTTTTTCAAATAATTATGTTTGAACAAATCGAATGACCCAAAGCTAACAGGGAAGCTGCACAGTATGAGTCTCTATGAGTCTCTGTGTGATATGTGTTTGGTTAGGGTTATTAAAGACAGACAGACAGACAGACGGACAGACGGACAGATAGATAGACAGTATGAACTGATGGTCCAGGTAGATAGCACCCTCTGCTGGATCACAGGGGAAACTAGTGTGTGTGTGTGTGTGTGTGTGTTTCTGTATCTACTCTGAAAGGTCTGATTCTGATGGGACTGAGACACATATCAAATGGGGGAATTGACAGAACCTTCAAATGAATAATCGAATTTTGAATAAAAAGTATCGGCCCTAACACACCACACACACACACACACACACACACACACACTCACCCCTCCTAACCTCTGTCTCACACACACACACTCACACACACACACCCCCCTCCTAACCTGTCTGTCTCTCTCAGTCTGTCTCTAACCTGTCTGTCTCTCTCAGTCTGTCTCTAACCTGTCTGTCTCTCTCAGTCTGTCTCTAGAATCAGTCAGTCGAAGTCTGTCTTCAGTCAGAGTGGAAACAGCAGAGACGTGCTGCCCATTCCATTCAACCAATCGCAGGGCTCCGCCGCCCACACCAGGTAAAACTCACTCACTCACTCACTCACTCACTCACTCACTCACTCACTCACTCACTCACTCACTCACTCACTCACATGTACGTCAAATAATGACGTACATGCATTTAGACGTATTCCCTGCTGACCGTCTGGGGTGGCTGTGCAGAGCACTAAACACTACGGCAGCCGGTCGAGAAATCACGTGTTCAAATCGGTTCAAATTTCCTGCCATCGTGTCGTCACGATTCCGGATGTTTCCATGTATGGTAATGCTGCAATAGATACGTTAATCTGCCATTACGACCGGTGAACCGCGGCAGTTAATTAGCGTGCATAAATTATAATGCACTGCAAGGGTGGTCATAAATAAGAAAAGTCATGCACTCCAGTTGACTGACGTCACCGCTGCTATTACTACCCCTCATTGGCTTTAACAGTAACACAAATCTTACTAACAATTTAAGGAAATAATAATCACTGTCCCTTATTAACTTGTGGGCATTTTCTTCATCTGCTTCGTTTTATCTTTTATCCGCGGTCCTGAAAATACACTAACGGTAGACAAGTGGCATAATCAATTCAACAAGTGTAAAACAACATGTTCGTTCCGATATTTTAGGCTACCCTCCGGTTCCGTCATTTAGGGCTATGCATAAAAATAATCAATCAAATGTCTGTTTGAGGTAAGAGAACGTTTCATTTATAATTCGGGAAACAAACTCCATGGAACTCTCATTTGTAAGCTGGCTCCTCCATTCCGGACATAATTGATTGGCGGACACCTGTGTCAAACGTAGGGCTGAGCCAACATCGATGCAGACTCGGTGATCGAGGGCTTTATAACCCACTTACACTCGAGGCTCGGTGGTTTGGGACGACACTCAATATGGCGGGCCCTCCCCGCGAACGCGCAAACGGAGGGATAGTGGATAGGGTTAGGGTGTAGGGGGTGGATCTAGATTGGGCCTCTCTCTCACACTCACTCACTCACTCACTCACTCACTCACTCACTCACTCACTCTCACTCACTCACTCACTCACTCACTCACTCACTCACTCACTCACTCACTCACTCACTCACTCACTCACTCACTCACTCACTCACTCACTCACTCACTCTCTCACTCACTCACTCACTCACTCACTCACTCACTCACTCTCTCTCTCACTCACTCACTCACTCACTCACTCACTCACTCACTCACTCACTCACTCACTCACTCACTCACTCACTCACTCACTCACTCACTCACTCACTCACTCACTCACTCACTCACTCACTCACTCACTCACTCACTCACTCACTCACTCACTCACTCACTCACTCACTCACTCACTCACTCACTCACTCACTCACTCACTCACT
>NW_027648031.1:65000-66703 GCF_949987685.1 Ammodytes marinus
ACCCTGTTCCCCAGAATATAAGACTAAACCCTGTTCCCCAGAATATAAGACTAAACCCTGTTCCCCAGAATATAAGACTAAACCCTGTTCCCCAGAATATAAGACTAAACCCTGTTCCCCAGAATATAAGACTAAACCCTGTTCCCCAGAATATAAGACTAAACCCTGTTCCCCAGAATATAAGACTAAACCCTGTTCCCCAGAATATAACCCTGTTCCCCAGAATATAAGACTAAACCCTGTTCCCCAGAATATAAGACTAAACCCTGTTCCCCAGAATATAAAACTAAACCCTGTTCCCCAGAATATAAGGACTAAACCCTGTTCCCCAGAATATAAGACTAAACCCTGTTCCCCAGAATATAAGGACTAAACCCTGTTCCCCAGAATATAAGGACTAAACCCTGTACCCCAGAATATAAGACTAAACCCTGTTCCCCAGAATATAACCCTGTTCCCCAGAATATAAGGACTAAACCCTGTTCCCCAGAATATAAGGACTAAACCCTGTTCCCCAGAATATAAGACTAAACCCTGTTCCCCAGAATATAAGACTAAACCCTGTTCCCCAGAATATAAGAGCTAAACCCTGTTCCCCAGAATATAAAACTAAACCCTGTTCCCCAGAATATAACCCTGTTCCCCAGAATATAAGACTAAACCCTGTTCCCCAGAATATAAAACTAAACCCTGTTCCCCAGAATATAACCCTGTTCCCCAGAATATAAGGACTAAACCCTGTTCCCCAGAATATAAGACTAAACCCTGTTCCCCAGAATATAAGGACTAAACCCTGTACCCCAGAATATAACCCTGTACCCCAGAATATAAGACTAAACCCTGTTCCCCAGAATATAAGACTAAACCCTGTTCCCCAGAATATAACCCTGTTCCCCAGAATATAACCCTGTTCCCCAGAATATAAGGACTAAACCCTGTTCCCCAGAATATAAGACTAAACCCTGTTACCCAGAATATAACCCTGTTCCCCAGAATATAAGACTAAACCCTGTTCCCCAGAATATAAGACTAAACCCTGTTCCCCAGAATATAACCCTGTTCCCCAGAATATAAGAGCTAAACCCTGTTCCCCAGAATATAAGACTAAACCCTGTTCCCCAGAATATAACCCTGTTCCCCAGAATATAACCCTGTTCCCCAGAATATAAGACTAAACCCTGTTCCCCAGAATATAAGGACTAAACCCTGTTCCCCAGAATATAAGACTAAACCCTGTTCCCCAGAATATAAGACTAAACCCTGTTCCCCAGAATATAACCCTGTTCCCCAGAATATAACCCTGTTCCCCAGAATATAAGACTAAACCCTGTTCCCCAGAATATAAGACTAAACCCTGTTCCCCAGAATATAAGAGCTAAACCCTGTTCCCCCAGAATATAAGAGCTAAACCCTGTACCCCAGAATATAAGAGCTAAACCCTGTTCCCCAGAATATAAGACTAAACCCTGTTCCCCAGAATATAACAGCTAAACCCTGTTCCCCAGAATATAAGAGCTAAACCCTGTTCCCCAGAATATAAGACTAAACCCTGTTCCCCCAGAATATAAGACTAAACCCTGTTCCCCAGAATATAAGACTAAACCCTGTTCCCCAGAATATAAGGACTAAACCCTGTTCCCCAGAATATAAGACTAAACCCTGTTCCCCAGAATATAAGACTAAACCCTGTTCCCCAGAGTAAT
>NW_027648030.1:2500-75000 GCF_949987685.1 Ammodytes marinus
GCCACTATGGAAGCATTGTTCCTCTCACACGCTGCACAGGGGAAACAAACTACTGTCACATCACTGGAGGAATTATTCTATTCATAATGACTTTTCAGACCATTACCATCTCCACACAACTGTCTGAGTGTAGGTGAACTGTCTGTTAAATTCATATCAGTGTGTTAAATCAGAGCTCTGTAAGTTAGCACTACAGCCATTGGAGATTTCAGAAGGTAACTGACTGAATCTCTAGGCGTGCTGCCCCCAGTGGCTCCACAGGGTAAATGCAGTAGGAGCAGGTGTTGTACCTTTGTACAGCGGCGTCTCTTTGTCGTAGTTTGGCGTGTTGATGTCCGCTCCTCTCTCCAGAAGAACCTGAACGCACTTCAGCTTCTCTCTGTTGACCGCCACCATCAGCGCCGTCTCGCCGCGATCCGTTCGCTTGTTCACCATCCCCGGTTGAGCTGAGTCAGAAACACACATGTTCTGATGTCTCTATGTCTCTATGTAAACAGTCAAAATTATTCAACCCCCATCTAGCCCTAACTCTCTAACCCTCTAACCCTCTAACCCCTAACCCTCTAACTCTCTAACCCCTAACCCTCTAACCCTAACCCTCTAACTCTCTAACCCCTAACCCTCTAACCCTAACCCTCTAACCCTCTAACCCTCTAACCCTCTAACCCCTAACCCTCTAACCCTCTAACCCTCTAACCCTCTAACCCCTAACCCTCTAACCCTCTAACCCTCTAACCCCTAACCCTCTAACTTTCTAACCCTCTAACCCTCTAACCCCTAACCCTCTAACCCCTAACCCTCTAACCCTCTCACCCGCTAACCCTCTAAACCTCTAACCCTAACTCTCTAACCCTCTAACCCTCTAACTCTCTAACCCTCTAACCCCTAACCCTCTAACCCCTAACCCTCTAACCCTCTCACCCGCTAACCCTCTAAACCTCTAACCCTAACTCTCTAACCCTCTAACCCTCTAACTCTCTAACCCTCTAACCCTCTAACCCTAACCCTCTAACCCTCTAACCCTCTAACTCTCTAACCCCTAACCCTCTAACCCCCTAACCCTCTAACCCTCTAACCCTCTAACCCCTAACCCCTAACCCTTTAACCCTAACTCTCTAACCCCTAACTCTCTAACCCCTAACCCTCTAACCCTCTAACCCTCTAACTCTCTAACCCCTAACCCTCTAACCCCTAACCTTCTAACCCCTAACCCTCAAACTCTCTAACCCTCTAACCCTCTAACCCTCTAACCCTCTCACCCCCTAACCCTCTCACCCCTAACTCTCTAACCCCTAACCCTCTAACCCCTAACCCTCTAACTCTCTAACCCTCTAACCCCCTAACCCTCTCACCCCTAACCCTCTAACCCCTAACCCTCTAACCCCTAACCCTCTAACCCTTAACCCTCTAACTCTCTAACCCCTAACCCTCTAACCCTCTAACCCTCTAACCCTCTATCCCCCTAACCCTCTAACCCTCTAACTCTCTAACCCTCTAACCCCCTAACCCTCTAACCCTCTAACCCTCTAACCCCTAACCCTCTAACCCCTAACCCTCTAACCCTCTAACGCCCTAACCCTCTAACCCTAACCCTCTAACCCTAACCCCCTAACCCTCTAACACTCTAACCCTCTAACCCTCTAACCCTCTAACCCCTAACCCTCTAACCCTCTAACCCCTAACCCTCTAACCCCTAACCCTCTAACCCTCTAACCCCTAACCCTCTAACCCCTAACCCTAACCAGATAAACAAATAAAACAACTAAAGGCCCAAGTAGTTTCTCCAAATCCAACACAAATGAACCTCTTTGCTTTTATTAGAAAGGCTTTTGGAGAGACAGAGTTGAAGTGTGGCAGAGAGGGGAAGACATGCAGAGAACGACCCGGGCTGGATTCTAACCCGGGTCTGCTGTGAAGAGGACAGACAGACAGACAGACAGACAGACAGACAGACAGACAGACAGACAGACAGACAGGGCGGGATTCTAACCCGGGTCTGCTGCGGGGCCTTGGGCCGGGGGGGCGACGCACTGAGCGCCCCACACATGAACCTTTAATGACTTCTCAAAGCTTCTAACTCTGATTAGGATCCCACATCAGAGCACATTTTCCAATCCGGTGTTGTCACAATCACACCGGGTTAACCCTAACCCTAACCCTGTGAAGCATCGGAGCACTGTCATAAAACACTCGCTATACATTCAATAATGTTTCTAACTTCTTCAATATAATTGTCTAGCTTTTCTCGGAGGACACAACGTCCATGATTTACAAAAATAATTTCAACTGTAGACTCGTCAGACCACAGCACACTGGGTTAGGGTTAGGGGCGTGTTCCAGCACACTGTTCCACTTTGCGTGTTCCATGGCCCATGTAGTGATATCCTTTTATAAAATCATGTCATTTTTTAATGCAGTGCCACCCGAGTCATTGGCATTACATTTTTATTTTAGACCCTGCATTACTTGCAGAGATTTCTCCGGATTCTCTAAATTATTTGATTATATTATGGATTGTAGATGGTGAAATCCTTAAATTCTTTGCAGGAATGTTGTTTTCAAACTGTTGGACTGTTTTCCTCTGCTGTGCTTCACACAGTGGTGAGACTCACCCCATTATTGTTTGTGAAAACTAAACCTTTACGGGATGCTCCTTTTTTTTCATTTATATATTGAGTTTTTTTAATTTAGTTTTTTAATTTTTACATCACACAAAAAACAACAAGCCCCCACACAAAAATGCGCAGAAATAGACATAAAAACTCCACAAAAAAACAAAACAAGCAGCGACTAAATAATAAACAGTCAAAAGAAAAATTAAAAAAGAAAAGAAAAGTGGGGGTGGGGGGTTTCAGTCCCGGGCCAGGGCCGATAAAGAACAGAAATAACCTACAAAAGAATCCAATTTCCTTGCAAATTTGCCAGCACAGCCTTTCACTGTTAACTTTATTTTTTATTTTATTTTACGGGATGCTCCTTTAAATCGACCCATGATGATATCACCTGTTACCAGTTACCATGCTTATGTGAGTAATGTTTTTGGATTGTGGTTGTGTGTTATAGTAACCCTGCTCTACCCAGGGGAGGTCCTGGCTGGTTTGTATGTTAAACTGAAAGATGCACCCAGTGAAGGGTTGACCCCTAAACTAACCCTAACCCTCTCTAACCCTCTCTAACCCTAACCCTAAACTAACCCTCTCTAACCCTAAACTAACCCTAACCCTCTCTAACCCTAACCCTAAACTAACCCTCTCTAACCCTAAACTAACCCTAACCCTCTCTAACCCTCTCTAACCCTAACCCTAAACTAACCCTCTCTAACCCTCTCTAACCCTTAACTCAGTCTGAGGGGATGTGCCACGTGTTCAGTGAGGAGGATAGCAGTCCCCATGGCAGAGGGCAGCCTCTGAAATACGCTCTCCATGGTTGGTCTGGTGGTTTGACCTGCTGGGGTCTCAGTCAAACCCAAAGCTAATAACACAACAAGGACACCAGGGTCAAGTGCAAACATAGTGATTTATTCTATAACACAAGGGGTCTGATGGGCTGGCGGACCAGAGACTCTAAACACAGCCAGTCCATCCAACAGGATGAAACCTAAAGACCCAGAGAGCGGCGGCCATTAGTCTGGCAGAGGAGAGGGAGCTGGGAGAGCGAGGGTTAACCCTCACCCTGCAACAAGCTTCAGCCTGGGCCGGGAGCACTCACTCAGGATCAGCCAAGCAGCAGCAGCAGCTAGCTAGCTAACACCAGCAGCAGCGGCTAGCTAGCTAACACCAGCAGCTACTGTCTGAGCTACACACAGCGCAGAGCTACTGCAGGCCAAGCCAAGGTTCTGTCAGTCTCCAGAGCTGGAAACCAGATTTAGTGTTTTATGAGGAACATGGAGTGATGCCGGGACTCGTGGGTCCACTGCAGCACAGAGCGACTGAAGCCGGGACAGACAGCTGCTGCTGCTCTAACCCCCAAACCCGATACCTGGATCAGAACGCGTTCTGACGCTGCTTTTGTCCCATAACGCGTTCCACATCACGAGGCCGGAGCAGGGGGCCGGCTCAGGCTGAGTGTCGTAGGAACCTGGGACAGAGGGTTAGCGTTAGTCTCGGACAGAAAGGGAAAGTTAAAACAGAACCGCCCGGCTGGCCAACCAGAGCAGAGCGGTGCAGGAAAGGTTCCTGTGGTTGGTTCACGGCCCTCCAGCCAACAGTTCTCTGTCCAGACGGGTCAGACTGAGAGAGAGAGGGGGGGGGCTGATTCACTGGGCCCTGGTCTGAGGTTGGACTGAAACAGGGCTGAGGTGAACAGAGCTTGATGCCTTATTGCTTCAGTGGACCAACAGAGCTGGGTGGTGATGGACATCAGACTGGTGCTGCCTCTCTGTGGCTGGATCCAGATCTTCTCTGATCCCTCGGAGCTGCTGATGAGATGCACACTGACCCGACGGACCCGGTTCCTGTTCACTCCGCGGCGACAGAAACAAACCGGTAAGATGAGAAACAACTTCATGAAGGGTTAGGGTTACCCCGTAGGAGAAAGGACGTCCTGTCACACATCTCTGACGAGGGATCAGCCAAGCAGCAGCTACTGGTCTGGCCCTGGAGACAGCAGGGGCCTGAACGGCTAGAGCGAAGAGGTCCCAGAGATAGAAGATAAGGAAAGTTAAATGTTGTCTTCCATCCGTCTCCCTGACGGGCGGTCGAGGTGGTCGGCCTTTCCAGGGATCCAGTTGAGACTGTCGCCTCTTGAAGGAGCTCAAAGGCCAAATAAATGAGAGGTAATGTCTGTAAATGTGTGTGTTTGTGTGAGTCTGTGAGTGTGTTTGTTTCTGTGTGTGTATGTGTCTCTGTCTCTGTCTGTGTGTGTGTGTGTGTGTATGTGTGTGAGTGTGTGTGTGTGTGTGTGAGTGTGTCTGTCTGTGTGTGTGTGTGTGTGTGTGTGTGTCTGTCTCTGTCTCTGTCTCTGTCTCTGTCTCTGTCTGTGTGTGTGAGTGTGTGTGTGTCTGTCTCTGTGTGGGTGTGTGTGTGTGAGTGTGTCTGTCTCTGTTTGTGTGTGTGTGTGAGTGTGTGTGTGTGTGTCTGTCTCTGTCTCTGTGTGTGTGTGTGTGTGTGTGTGTGTGTGTGTGTCTGTCTCTGTGTGTGTGTGTACCTGACAGCAGCTCCCTCAGACAGGCCTCCTGTCCGTACCAAGCGGCCTGGTGGATGGCGAGCCAGCCCGGTTTGCTCGGCATCATCAGGTTCGTTTCTGAACGTGTCATCAACGTTTTCACCGTCTTCACGTCGCCATCTTGGATTGCTTTGAACAGAGGCTCCTCCTCCCTGCAGGACAAATACCCATCAGCCACCTGGGTATGTGATATACCGGCCTGTATAACATGAATATAACATGTCTGTGTATATAATAACCCCTGAATGATTGGTTTATGAACACTGATTGTTACTGACTCCTCTGTCTCTGACACACACTCACACACACACACACACACACACACACACACACACACACACACACACACACACACACACACACACACACACACACACACACACACACACACACACACACACACACAGTGACTCACTCTTCGAGCTCTGGCCCGCTGAAGACCAGCCGGCCGGACGGATCGCGGTACGCCACGATTCTCTTCCCACTTCCCGTCATGAAGCGACTGATTGTTCCATCGAACGTCTTCCTGCCTCAGCAGCCAATCACAGAACAAACTTCATTGTAAAATAAAGAAGAAAAAAGAAGCGACAGCGTGATTGCCCTAACATCGTTCCATGTCTCACTATGCTTAGAGCAGTAAAAGTCTGGTTCTGGGACGTGTGGTTTGGCCGACGAATGTCTTAAATCCGTAAAAGCTAAACTTGATGGATTCCTCGCTAGCGAGGGCGGCGGTTGGTCGCTCGTAGATTCCCCCGGCTACGGTGCATGAACTATGTGCTAAGGCTAACCCTCTAACCCTCTAACCCTCTCACCCTCTAACCCTCTAACCCTCTAACGCTCTAACCCTCTAACGTCCTAACCCTCTAACCCTCTAACCCTCTAACCCTCTAACCCTCTAACCCCCTAACCCAATGTGCACTGTGTGAGGACACGTGCCTCCTAACCCTAACCCACTGAGGGGGATATGCACTGGAGCGCGTAGCCCCCAACTCAAACAATACAGTCACACGGCACATATGAAGCCGGTGTTTTTTAGGTCTTTTCAAATGCTGCTGCAGAGTAGGCCTACTTCTTATTGCCAGTGTGCCATGACTTTGCTGCTTAGGTTTAAACTCTCTGCTGACTCCTCACTATATCCTGTTACAGGTAAGGGTTTATTTCAGGGTGATTTTGGGTCCCTTCCAAACCCGAGTCCTAATACTGGGCTGAAGATGTAATGCCCCCCCCAGACCAGACACACTCACTCCCTGTCTGCCATCAATGATTAATATTTATAATGGAAATACAATAGTAACCCAGTCACTACACATTGGGAAACCCCATACAGAGCCCCAGGCCCATCAGACATATTTTATTTATTGATTTGTTTATTTAACAGGGACAATGTACAGCACATAAGCAGCACCAGATTTAGCTATAAATTAATTTTCATCTGTAGTCCCTGGGCAGGAAACAGAGTATTACATCTCTGTCAAGATGGGAAACCTCACACTGAAGTATAAAAACAATAACACACAATTTCACAACAGTAAAACACAACAACACAATACGAACAATAAAATCACAACAATTAGGACACCACCACAACAACAACAACATCACAACAGTAAGACACCAAGAAAACAGGACATCACAACATTAAGAAAACAATCTATGCATGATGGGTGCATGCTTGGGTTGATTTCAGCCATGATTTCATTTTACTTTTAAAACCAGCAAATGTGTTCCACTCTCTTATGTCCCTTGGTACTAAGTTCCAAGACTTGGTGGCTCTAACTGAAAATACAGACATGCCAAACTCAGTGGATCTGTGCTGTACTACACAGTCCCCTCTGTTAGACGTTCTAGTTCTCCTATTGCCTGAGCGCAGTGACACAAACTCCTTTAATGGAGGAGCAGCCAAACCTTTCATTATTTTATACACTAAACATACATCCGCAAGAAACACAAAACTATCAAAAGTCATGAGATTATGTCTTTGAATTATGTTACAGTGGTGATATCGTAATGGCTTTTTGTCCAGTACCTTGAGTGTCTGTTTGTAAAGTGTTTGCAGTGGAGCAAGTGTTGTTTTTCCAGTTTGTGACCAGCTTGTAATACAGTATGGGATGTGTGAAAAGATCATGGAGTGCATGTAAAGTTTTGCTGCATCTAGAGGGAGCTGGTTCCTGACGTACCTAAAATTCCTTAAATTGAATTTGACTCTATTACACACCTGCTTCACATGTTTCTTAAATGAGAGCTGCGAGTCAATTGTTATTCCTAAATATTTAAAATGTGAAACAGTCTGGATCCTTTCTCCATTAACAATAATATCAGGCTGATTTCCATTGTTCCTATTATAAAAGTACATGCATGCTGTTTTACTGATGTTGAGTGTCAGGCAGGACTTTGAGAGCCAATCAGAAATTTTGGCCATTGCTTCTGTTAATTTAATTTAGCATCGTGGACTTATATATTGAAAACAAATATCCAGAAAAGTCGGACTGACTAATATTCAATGTTTCCGTTATAAATCCGGGACTTTGTTTCTCTGCAGAACGCATGTCTTGTATTTTGCATTCTGCACCAAATCATTTCAACGAGCTGATTGTCATTGAGGCCCTGATAGGGTTAGGGTTAGGGTTCTAACTCTAACCCTATCCCTAACCCTCTAACCCCTGATAGGGTTAGGGTTAGGGTTCCCTAGCCCTAACCCTTAACCCTTAACCTGAATACAGTGGAGGTATTACAAGGTATTAAAGAGTCTCTGGCTTTCCACTCTCAGACGTGGTTTTACTCACAACATTAAAACTTGGTCACGTGACTTACGGATCCGGAGGCTTTTCACAGGGAGGGTTTGGAGAGCTGTATGCGTGGCCTGGAGGAGGTTGGGGGTTGGGTACAGCAGCCTGCGGGCCCCTGCGCCGGGCTGCCAGGCTGAGGCCGATGGGAGGGTTAGGAGAGCTGTATGCGTGGGCTGGAGGGGGTTGGGGGTTGGGTACAGCAGCCTGTGGGCCCCTGCGTCGGGCTGCCAGGCTGAGGATGGTGTTAGAGGCTGGGGGGTCCGGGGGGTCCGGGTTAGCCCTGGGGTTAGCGTTAGCGTACGGACAGTCTGGCTGCGTGTCCGATCCCAGGCTGCGCTCGATGGCCAGGCTCAGCAGCTCCTCGTCGCTAAAGTTACTGTACAGAGAATAGTCATCGAAGGCCAGAGCCGTGGACGCCATGTTGGATTCCTGAGATCCAGAGACACAAACAGTTTCACATGTTGATTCATGATCGGCCAAGGTTAGTCTACTGTGTGTGTGTGTGTGTGTGTGTGTGTTAGGGTCAGACTACTGTAACTCCCTCCTGGCCGTTCTATGACCTGGTTCTCTCCGCTCCCTTCACTGGTTTCCAGCAGATCCAGAACATTAAAGGAGCACTGTGTAACATTTTAAGTAATTTATTAGCTAAAATCAATATCCTCATTCTTAAATATGTCCTCATTGGTGTAAAATCACCTCTGCCAATAATCTGAATTATCCTCTTCAAGAATTTCAAATATTAGCATAACATTTTGTACATTGAGCAGGCAGGTCTTGTAGAGAAATCCATGTTTTTGGAATGTCATCAGGTGCATTGTTTAGAATTTAGAATTGTTCTTGAACCCTAAGGACACTGTAGCTTCTGTTATTATTCAAAAGGGTTGGGGTTACCCAGGGAGCGTTGCATTCTAGAACTTTCTAGAACTTTCTTGATGATGTCATATTACACACTGTACATTTAACATTACGGTTGGGTTTATATCACATTAACATTAGGGATTGGTTTAATACATTTTAACATTGCGTTACATTACATAATAATAATAATAATAATAATAATTGCTTGGATTTATATAGCACCTTTCATGATACTCAAAGCGCTTTACAGGGTTCCAGACAATTCGTTCACACACAGTCATACCGGTGGTGGTAAACTACCATAGTAGCCACAGCTGCCCTGGGGCAGACTGACAGAAGCGAGGCTGCCATTCAGCGCCATCGGCCCCTCCGACCACCACCTCAAACATACAGCAGTCATACAGATTCACACGAGGCAAGGTGGGTGAAGTGTCTTGCCCAGGGACACAACGACCATGACACAAGTGGCCGGGCTGGGATCGAACCGCCAACCCTAGGATCATTGGCCAACCAGCTTAACCACCTGAGCCACAGTGAGCCACATAAGCTAACACCTAACCACTATGATGCTCAGAACCAGCTTCCATCCAGGACATGGTCAAACCCCTAACCCTAACCCTAACCCTAACCCTAACCCTAACCCTAACCCTAACCCTAACCCCATTCACCCCCTCACCCTAACCCTAACCCATTCACCCCCTAACCCTAACCCTAACCCATTCACCCCCTCACCCTAACCCTAACCTATTCACCCCCTAACCCTAACCCTAACCCATTCACCCCCTCACCCTAACCCTAACCTATTCACCCCCTAACCCTAACCCTAACCCATTCACCCCCTCACCCTAACCCTAACCTATTCACCCCCTAACCCTAACCCTAACCCATTCACCCCCTCACCCTAACCCTAATCAGCTGCTGCCTTACTGTGAGCACCAATCAGCCGGCTGGAAAACCCTGTCACTCGACTCAACCCCTCCTAATTGGAGGAACTAGCTCTCCATCTTCACCGCAGGTTAAACACACATCTCTTCACACTGCACCCAGGCCTGCCCAGACCAATGACTGGGCCCCTGAAAAGGTCCAGTCATTGGGCCCCCTTTACTCATACTGAACTTGTATCAATGTGCATGATGCGCTTATTCCTACATAAACACATACCTGTACACAGAGCCGGTTCTAGCCAGTTAGATTAAGGTGGGCTACTGGAAATAATAGTGGGCAGAGACACCGACAAAATTTTCTGCTCTTACAAGATCTCTGCACCTGCTTTTTGGCACATTTCCTGTAACAAAAAAAAAAAAAAAAAAAAAAAATTCTCTCTGGGCCCCCCCTGGTGGCTGGGCCCTAGAAAGTTTTTCCACTTTCTACCCCTTATGGGCGGCCCTGTCTGCACCCTAACCCTTATTCAAAGCTTACATCCCATATAGTGTCTAGGAGCCGGGATTAACATATAACCAAACCAATACATAAACCCAAGTTGAAACAGTGAAGCCAGGAGGGTTGTGTGTGTGTGTGTGTGTGTGTGTGTGTGTGTGTGTGTGTGTGTGTGTGTGTGTGAATGAATTAATGAATTTTTATTATTGTGTCATGTCCAAACAAGGACCCATCCCCTTCAGGATTATAAGACACCAACAACTGTATCAAATTCACATGACATTCACTTCCTGTAAATAGTGATCACATTTCACAGTAGGACAACAAGGAAACAGACGCAAACAAAAGAAAAGAAAAGCAAAGCAAACATAAAGATCTCATTTATAAGTGTGTTTTGTTCTCTTGGCCCAGGCCTTCTCCAGATAGCCAGCAAGGGCAAATACCTTAAAGTCAAAGAGCCACTTTAGCCTGTCTGCATCATTCATCCACATGAAATCAACATCACCACACTGATCGAACAATCTCTGACGCAACCCATGGTACAGAGGGCAATAAAACAGAAAATTAAACTCATTCTCCACATCAAGGGTACAATAATGGCAGAGTCTTTCCTCCTCTGGGACCCCGCGGTAACGTCCTGTCTCTGGGACCCCGCGGTAACGTCCTGTCTCTGGGACCCCGCGGTAACGTCCTGTCTCCAGGTGCAGGGGCAAGATTCCAGAGCGTAGCTGGGCGCACAGTGATCTTTGCTTTTTAGATAAAGGAGCACACACATATTTCTCCTTCCTGTAATAGTTCTTAATCGTAGCATAAGTCCTCAATTTTGGTTTAAATAAAATGTCCTGTGCCCATTTATCTTGATACGTATTGGAAAGAGTTTCCTTAGCGGACACTATATTCACTGTATTTACACTTTGGAAAAGGTGAGTGGCTCCAATATCTGTGAATATTTCCTGCACCTCACTTGCCCATGCACCCTTCACAGTCACGTCCCATTTGAAAACCTTCTTGGCAACCCTCCTCTCTGGGATTTTTATTAAACGGTTCCATAGAGCCAACATGCAACCCTTCCACCTTACTTCACTTGGCTCCCATCCCATGTCTCCCTCTATTGCAAGGACCGGGGCAAACCTGTGAACTCCCAGAAAGTATCGTACCGCTCTTTTCTGCACTGTCTCTCCTTTCACGTTTACTTTTGCACCCCATATTCCCGCCATATAGTCCAGGACTGGACACACACAGCTATGAAACAATTTAGAGTAGGTAGCATATCCCAGATTTCCCAACTGTTTAGTTTTAGCTATTACTCCACCAAGAGCCCTACCCGCAGAACCAGCCAGTACCTGTGTGCCGATCACCCAAAATAAAACCCAAATCTTTGTAAGTTTCAACATAATCCAGTTTGTGGTCCCAAAAGTAGAACTGAAAAGTGCTTATTTTGTGTGTGTGTGTGTGTGTGTGTGTGTGTGTGTGTGTGTGTGTGTGTGTGTGCTCCTGACCCTAACCTTACACAGGACACCTGAGTCCCATGGGACAAATGGCAAAGGTGTGCACAATGTTGTGATGTTTCTGTGCAGAATGTAAATCCTGAATGGTTTGTACTCACCTCTCTGAAGTCTTTCTTTATAAATCCAATGTTTTATCCTTTAGGTCTGTCCGTTTGTGTCTGTGTGTGTCTGTGTCTGTTTATGTCGCTGTCTGTGTGTGTATGTGTGCGCCTGTCTGTGGCTCCGTCTCTGTCCACGTGTCTGTGTAGGTGTGTGTGTCTGTGTAGGTGTGTGTGTGTGTGTGTGTGTGTGTGTGTGTAGGTGTGTGTGTGTGTGTGTGTGTGTGTGTGTGTGTGTGTGTGTGTGTGTGTAGGTGTGTGTGTGTGTGTGTGTGTGTGTGTGTGTGTGTGTGTGTGTGTGTGTGTGTGTGTGTGTGTGTGTGTGTGTGTGTGTGTGTCTTGACACACGACACGGTGCTGGCAGCAGTGGGTGAAGGGTGGGGGTCACTTACGGTTATTTTAAGAAGCTGCAGTGTAAACTTGTTTACCAGTTGGCCTGTCTGACCTCAATCTGTCACTCAGATGTAAGTTTTTGTGAACAATAAAAAATGTTATTGTGGATTAATCATTCATAAAAAGTAATAAGGTGTTTCATAAACTGTAATAATAAACAGATCTGAGTTACAAGAATTGAAGAGATCAGATTACAGATGCAGTCAGACCAGCATGTGACCTTGGCTGGCCTGGTTCTGCTGGAGGGAGGCCCAGACCCGGCAAACCCTTATCTCATTAGATGAATAACTAAATCCTAATGTGATAAATCTACCGATAATCTGTAACCGTTTAGAGAAACCTTTCAAACAGGTTCAGACACCAACATGTTCTTCAGTTCAAAGAACAGCAGGACAATAACTGATTCATCATTTCATTATTTTTATCTGTTTTAATTCATTTAATGCAGTTTAAAAAAAGCTTCTCTGCCTGATTGTTACTGTATCTAGATTCAAGATGTTTATTGTCATATGCACATTAACAGCAGCATGCAGCTCCTAACAGGCTGTGTGTGTGTGTGTGTGTGTGTGTGTGTGTGTGTGTGTGTGTGTGTGTGTGTGTGTGTGTGTGTAACAGTCATTGGCTATGCAGCTCCTAAAGGCCAGGACACACCAGCCCGATAATCGCCGTCGTCAAAAAAAAAGACGAATCTGTTTGGTGTGTGTGCCGTGACGGCGGCCGACGTAGAGGTCGTCGGCCGACGTAGAGGTCGTCGGGCTTGTTTTGAGCCTGTCGGCCGCCGATTGAACATGTTCAATCGGCGGCCGACCGTCTTTCATTTGGAGCAATTTGATTGGTGGAGGGCTAGCGAATCAGTGAAGCCCGGAAGTGAGGCGGGTAGCACAAACAGCTAACAACAGCTAGCCATCGTTTTAATGTGTTTGTTCGTTTCGTTTTGAGAGTACTCACATGCATCAACCCTTGTTGACTGCTCGACACCATGCTCGACACTCTCTGCTAAAAATTGTGCTCTTATGGTCCATAAATATAAATACGTATTTCTATCTATGTTTATGCTCTAGAGAGATGTCCAATCATTTCCGGCTTTCGTATTTTTTCGGGCCACAATACAGATTAGCGCCGCCTGCTGTTATGGAGACATTACGTCCCGCGAGCGTACGGAAAATAAACAGTCGTCTCGGTGTGTTCTTTGGCAGCGACGGGAAGACTGGAGCTTCCTGAAACGGCCGACTCCATTTTTTGCGTAGTCGGACCATGTCGGACTGGTGTGTCCTGGCCTTAACAGGCCCCTCTCAACAATGTGATATAGAAGAATAAAAACACAAGTGAAGAGAGCAACACCTGAGACACAGACACACACACAGACAGACACACAGACACACACACACACACACACACCCACACACACACACACACACACACACACACACACACACACTCACACAGTAGTGAAGGACACAGTGCAAGGGGCACCATAGAAATATAAGATATTTAGAATGCAAAATAAAATAAAATTAAATGGACACGAAATAGGATTTAGTTTATAACACTAAGCGGTGAAACCCTGTTCCCTTAAGTAAACACAAAACAAAAGAACTGGTTGTAATGAAAACACACTCTCAGGTTGGTGTTCTCAACTTCTCCATTTCAGAGAGAGAGAGACAGAGAGAGAGAGAGAGAGACAGAGAGAGAGAGAGGGAGGAAGAGAGAGACAGAGAGAGAGAGAGAGAGAGAAAGAGAGAGAGAGAGAGAGAGAGAGAGAGGGAGGAAGAGAGAGACAGAGACAGAGAGACAGAGAGAGAGAGAGAGAGAGAGAGACAGAGAGAGAGAGAAAGAGAAAGAGAGGAAGAGGGAGGAAGAGAGAGAGAGAGAGAAAGAGAGAGAGAGAGACAGAGAGACAGAGAGAGAGAGAGAGAGAGAGAGAGAGACAGAGAGAGAGAGAGAAAGAGAAAGAGAGGAAGAGGGAGGAAGAGAGAGAGAGGGAGGAAAAGAGAGCGAGACGAAGAGAGAGATTTTTGATTTTTGAAACCAGCTTTATTTGCTGCTCTTTTTACGTCACATTTTATAGCCTAATAAACACATTTAAAATAAACAACAATCCACACACACACGCGCACATGCACACACACACACACACACACACACACACACACACACACACACACGCATGCAAGCACGCACACACACACACACACACACACACACCACACACACACCACACATACCCTTTGATGAAGTGGTTCTCAAATGGTCGAGTTGAAATGCATGAGAAATGCCTCCATCTGGTGGTGACCAGTGGTAGTGACGCAAAGCCTTGTAATCAGGTCAGTGATTGTAGGCAGGTGTGCAAACAAACAGTGAATGCTGAGAGAGCACACAGTCTTTTGCTGCTCCTGACACACTGTGATACTGACAGAGTATAGAACAATACTTTGTTACTCTTCCACATGCCCACTGTATAATGGGAGGACACCCTTCAAAATAACCACAGTACACGTGTGTTGTGGATGTGTGTACAATGGTTCTTTATTGATTGGTCAAACATGTTTTTCATTTGGCTTCCATACATGTTTATGTTTGGGGTTAGGTCAAAGTTCAAACACAGATTTTGTTTTCAGTCAATATTTCCCTCTGATGTTTAGTAATAAAAACCACACACAGCGGAATGCCTCTGGTTACCTAGGTTACCTAACCCTAACACAGGATGGAAGAGTTCACCAACTAACTAAAGCAAATAGAAACTTCCATTAAGCTTCTGTTAAAAAGCTTTGCTCATTAAAGTGTTTGTGTGAAGATGTGAAGTCATTTGGCTCCACCTAGTGTCCACTGTGTAGAACTGCCTCAGGGCCATAGAGCAGGGACAGTTCAAACCCTCTCCACTCTTATATACATATTTATCACAATATTTTGACAGCTTTCTCTAACAACAGAACAATGTTCTATTAGAACACATGTTGTTCCAGTGATTTGATATTTCCAGTTTGACTCTTAATGTTTCTGTATTTGTTTAAAGGTCACAGAGGAAGGTGAAGCAGGATGCACATCCCAAACCAACAACCAGTAAGAGATATTTATGTTCCACTGTGTGTGAATGTGTGTGAAAGAATCCTGCTTCACGCTGCCTTACCTGGGACATGTTTATTTTTCCCTGTGTGTTTTATTGTGCAGAGTTCAGCAGAGCAGTGTTGTTTCTGCTTGCTGCCTGTGTGATGGTTGTTGCTGCCTGTGTGATGGTTGTTTCTGCCTGTGTGATGGTTGTTTCTGCTTGCTGCCTGTGTGATGGTTGTTTCTGCTTGCTGCCTGTATGATGGTTGTTTCTGCCTGTGTGATGGTTGTTTCTGCTTGTGTGATGGTTGTTTCTGCTGCCTGTGTGATGGTTGTTTCTGCTTGTGTGATGGTTGTTTCTGCTTGCTGACTGTGTGATGGTTGTTTCTGCTTGCTACCTGTGTGATGGTTGTTTCTGCTTGCTGCCTGTGTGATGGTTGTTTCTGCTTGCTGCCTGTGTGATGGTTGTTCCTGCTTGCTGCCTGTGTGATGGTTGTTTCTGCTTGCTGGCTGTGTGATGGTTGTTTCTGCTTACTGGCTGTGTGATGGTTGTTTCTGCTTGCTGCCTGTGTGATGGTTGTTTGTGTGATGGTTGTTTGTGTGATGGTTGTTTGTGTGATGGTTGTTTGTGTGATGGTTGTTTCTGCTTGCTGCCTGTGTGATGGTTGTTTGTGTGATGGTTGTTTGTGTGATGGTTGTTGCTGCTTGCTGCCTGTGTGATGGTTGTTTCTGCTTGCTGCCTTTGTGAAGGGTATTTTTGGATCTGCAGTAAAACCTGGAGTGGCTTTTTGATAAGCAATTTGTTTTAACTGATTGGATTGGGATTCTGGGGAAACACCAGAATGGATCGTTGAACTGAATGGATTGAAGTGTGACTGTCGAATGCTCTCATGTCTATACACACACACGCACACACCCACCCCCACACACACAAACACAATGACTATATTGCTGTGCTGTTTGTGATTTCACATTTGGCTGTATTGACTTGTGTTTTGCTATGCTGTGCTTGTGCTGTTGGCTGAAAGAAGCATTGTTGTTTGCTGTGACCTGCATTATTAACCTGTGTCCAAACTGCTGAAACCTCCTCATCATTCTAACCGCTCATTCACACTGTCTGGGGCCTGTTTCAGGTAGCTGGTTTTACATACTCTGGGTTTAACCCTGCGCTCTGAGTTGGTAAACTCAGAGCGCAGGGTTGATAAGCAACTCTGGGTTTTCGGTTTCAGAACAGTGGATCAGCGTTGGGTCAATCAACTCTGAGCGTGTTCACTCTGGGTGGAGCGTGTGCGTAAAAGCCATCGTCAATGGATCGCTGATAACATGATTCACCATGGAAACAGAAGAAACAAATGATTGATCCTCCCACTTCTCCACTTCTCAAAAAAGAAAAAAAGAAATCTCCGCTCCTCCCACTAGAGTTAGAAATATTAACGAATGAGCTTATGGTAGCCTATGGAGAAGAATTAACGGGATATTGTCTCATAACTCTGATCTAATCTCCTCGGCAATTCAGAAAAAAAACAGAGCAAACATTTTTTGTCAAGATAATCATTTCGCTTCCGTATGAGAAGCCATAGTCTATTTTAAAAAGTTACGCATATCAGCTGTAAAGTAATAAAGCTGGCGCGGCACAGCATTGCTTACAGTGCCTAAAGCCTACTGTGCAGTAAACTGAACAGACTGTCGCTTCTTTTAAATGGGGAGTGAAATATATTAACATTAAGACACATTAGGTGACAGTTTCCATTGAAGAGCCTGATTGATTTATTACCAGATCCATTTTCCTCAAGTGATCACAGTTTAAATTATTATATCATTTTTATATTCATATTAGGCTATTTAACGAGGCTCGTCTGTGACTTTAGGATCGCACAAGTGAACTACAACGATCGCGTGCAGCCGCAGCGTTACATGAATCCACCTGACATAAATCTGTTCAGTGGCACAGACGTTAAAAAACATACAATACAAATAGGTTTATTGATCTGAATGTAGAGCATGTCACGATGTGTAAGGTGGCCGCCTATATGAACGGACCGAGGGCTGAGAACAAGGCTACTGATCAGATAAATGATTGGTCAAACGTAAAATCATCAGGAAATGATAAAAACATCCCGATGGAGATTTCTATAGAGTGATTTTGCTTCAAACTGTACAGGGACGCGTGTGACAGTGACACTCTTTCTTCAGTCGGAGCTGCAGCGTAAAGTGAAAACAAACTCAGGGTAGGTCTAACCACCTATCCAGCAGGTTAGACCCACGGCGTATGTTGCCGCAGTAACTGACTCTCGGTTGCACTGAACCTGCTTCCTGAAACGGAAAACCCAGAGTTTCCACCAACTCAGAGCGAACAAACTCTGGGTTGCCTCAAAACCAGCTACCTGAAACAGGCCCCTGGTGTGTCATTGTTTAGTCCCGCGCTGCTGCGTGTGTGTTTGTTAGTGAGGCTTGCTACATACTGTGTGTGTGTGTGTGTTGACGCTTGCTAGTTGCAGGCTGTGTGTGTGTGTTGATGCTTGCTAGTTGCAGGCTGTGTGTGTGTGTGTGTGTGTGTTGATGCGGTCCCAGTCTTAGTCCACTGCTCTCAGCTTGTCGCTTCCATAACTGCTCCAGGCGCTGCTGCTCA
The DNA here is from genome assembly GCF_949987685.1 of Ammodytes marinus. Lineage (NCBI taxonomy): Eukaryota > Metazoa > Chordata > Actinopteri > Uranoscopiformes > Ammodytidae > Ammodytes > Ammodytes marinus. Next base: position 20,358 of record NW_027648030.1, read on the forward strand.
TTTTACCGCCACTGGTTCCTTCATTGAGAAGACATTTATTTTCTCTGTATATTTTGTCCGTTAATGGAATTTGACTTTAAAAAATTGCTCAATTGAATTTTGATGAAGAAGCAGCTTAATCTTAAGCATTGGAAATGGTGCAAAGGGTTCTAAATATGTTTTTTAAACTGTCTTTGATTGCTATTTTGAATAATATACATAGAGAAAGAGAGAGAGACATAGAGAGAGTCTGTTGGGTGACAATCCTCTAATAAAGAATATTATCCATTTCTTACTTTTGTTTCTTCACATTTACAATAGCCATTTATCCCTTTGTAAAATCAGTCTTCATAGTGTTTAATCTAAATGTGAGTTCTCCATCATGAGACTATCACCGATAATGTTGAGCCATTGTCTGTAGGCAGGTGCAACAGACAATGGCTAACCCTGTAACCCCAGCCAGTATTGGTCTCATTTTTGCACAGTTCCTTCCTGTCTCAGGGACGAAACAAGTTTGAGGGATTTTTGATCCTAGTACCTCGCACAGCTCAGTGTTATGAGACCAGAAAAGTTGTATTCTCCTGCAGCTCAAAAGTATGTGTGTATGATTAGGATCCTTACTTTGCATAGTGTCCTGCAGGGTTTATTGTTCATTTGTTGCTATTGTTAAGTATTCAGTACGAGACAGACACGACTGTTACTCGAACCACGTTTCTTTATTATCTGAAATGTGTATATCTACATTATGTCCAGTGTTGGGAACGTTACTTTGAAAAAGTAATTAGTTATAGTTACTCACTACTTGTTCCAAAAAGTAACTGAGTTAGTAACTGAATTACTTTACAATAGAAGTAATTAGTTACCAGGGAAAGTATTTGCGTTAGCCTAGTGTAAAAAAAAAGTTGTCAATTTGGATTTTTCTGAGCAGTTTTCACAAGTCAGTTGAAATGAGTAGAACAGACAGGTAGGCCTACTTGTAGGTTACATAACCTTCAATATTTATTGCACATCAACAGACAGCAAGAGGTTTAGGCCTATCCTGCACTTCAAGTAGGCCTATTTTGTTCTCAACAAAAGTAGTAGAGGAAACTGCTGGATGTACCGTGCTGATCTGCTAATATCACTGGATTCACTTCAGGGGTGTCGGCTAAAACAGCCAAAAACGTCAGACTATGAAGCATGAGACGATGAGAGGAGGAGAGGATTTATCCTGTTTATTTCCTTCTTTAACATGCACAGCAGCATACAGATCCCAGGAAAAGAACAATAGCAATATTCGGCTCGTGATGACACGCTAAACAGCTGATGCAACCGGCGAATCGCGGCCGTTTAATAACGTGCATAAATTACAATTTATAGAGATCGGGAAACTCCATGCACTTACTCACAAGGGCGATGCAAACAAACTCAGGGAGAGCACGTTTCAACCGTGGATTGATAGGTGGTTAGTGCGGCAACGTGCACGCTCACACAACAGAGAGAGAAAGAAAAAGAAACTTCACTTAACAGGCGCTCCGGCTGACTGACGTGACGGCGCTAACTGACAGTTATAATGTCATCCACACTGAATAAAACACACCGGTCTCCTCACTAGCAGTTTGTGTAGTATGGAGCCAGGGGTGCGTTCGGATTACACAGTTTATTCAATCAATTCATAGTAACGCACCGCATTTAACGTTCAGTAACGATAACGGCGTTGTAACGACGGAAAAAGTAATTAGTTAGATTACCCCGTTACTGAAAAAAGAACGGCGTTACCTAACGCCGTTATTTTAAACGGCGTTATTCCCAACACTGATTATGTCATTATGTCACCGACCTTGTGATGCTTTTAAAGTTACACAATATATGACAGCCCTCTAGAGTTTGTTTTCCCTCTTTCTAAATATTTATCTTATCAAAACATTGTCTTTGGGGATGTATTCTTAACAGTTCAATAACCATATAAAAAGCATCTTATTTTTTATTTTTATCTTCAATATTACAATACTGACCACACTGATTTCCTTTTACTAAACATAACAACGTCATTCATTTCACAACTTTTTAACTTATAGCATATTTGTTTAACTGTGGTAATCTCTGTATGTAGCTTGAAGTTTGGCTTGTCTTTTAGAGCGTCTGTGACACAACTGTGACCCTGTTTGTTCTTCATCAGCGTCATTTTCTTCAAGAACCTCAGTGGTCTGTGTAACACTTGGTTTCTCTGCTTTCAATGCCTGTAGGTGTGTAAACTTCCTGTGCAGTCGTAGGTGGAAACTGTCTCTTTCCTTTTTTCAGTAGATGTTTAGTGTCCCTCCATCCGGTGTGCAAACTATGAATGATCTTGTTTTCTTTTTTAAAGATATTTTTTGGGCATTTTTATGCTTTATTGACAGTGCAGAGAGACAGAGGTGAAATGGGGCAGAGAGGGGAGTGACATGCAGAGAACGACCGCGGGCGGGAATCGAACCCGGGTCTGCTGCTGGGCCCGGCCCGGGAGGGGAAGCCCTACCAACTGAGCTAAGGGCGCCCCCAAATGATCTTGTTTTCTGATGTTTGTTAACAACCCCAGCTGTCTGGCAGATTTCTCCTCTCTGTATCCTTACATTGTCACCTACTTGCTGATCTGGCAACGGTCTTGTTTGTCTGTCATCGTCGGTATTTTGCTTCAGTTGCTTCTACGTTTGCACTTTGAGGTGGAATACCTATTACTTTCACACTCGCGCTGTTCTCGATGCCTCAGTCAGGCAGACAGGAGTGCACAGTTTCATACAATAATCATGAGCCTACTGTACATCACATATTTAGCAAATTTTTCATGTCTTTTAGTCCGTTTTATCTATGTGTTTTTCTTTATGTTTAACCCTTATGCCCTATTTAAAAAAATTTACTCTGGGTCCGTTAGGTACATTTTGTGTGTTTACAGTAAGAAAGACACTTACCAGAAAAAGAAACTTCAGCAGCAGCAGCAGCAGCTTCCACCATCTGCCTGTCATCCACCTCATCCTCAGAGGAAGCTGGAAACACAATTAATGATGTACTCCACATTACAGTGTTAATACAAAACAACAAAGGCTAACATGATGAGAATTATTGCCAAACATACCTAAGAGGACAGAGACTTGTCTCTTCCTCTGGGTGGGTGGAGGGCAGGCAGTGGGGGAAACGGTGGGGGTCCGTGGTGGAGTGGGGGGCACGCGTGGCTTCCTGGTGGCTGCCGGGAGTGGTGTGTGTGCCACCCGTGTTGCAGGGGGCGGCGTAGGGGGTGGTGTGTGTGCCACATGTTTGGCAGGGGACGGAGTGTGGGCAACCCGTGGCTTCCTGCTGGCTGCTGGGGGTGTGGTGGGTGGTGGGGTCATGGTGGAGGGGATCCTGCTGGCGGGCTGGGATGCGGAGGAGGAGGAGGAAGCAGCAAACGGCTGGAATGAGGTCGCTGAGGCAGCTGTGGGAAGCTTGTCCCTCTTCAACACATACTGCTTCAGCTTAGCCAGAGCGGAGTTGGGATGGTGTTAACAGAATTTAATTTGCTTTATTGTATAATATTTTAATGCACAATACATGCTTTCTGCCTATTGAACTTTGTCCCAGAACCTGAGAACTCCAAAGTGTTTTGCTACAAGTTTGTTATTTAGCCTTGAAGAAGAACTGCCTAATAAGATTTTGGCCCATACAGAGGTATGACGCATTCATGTGTACAGTAGCTTCACTCCCCATATTCTGTTATCAGACATTGTATGAAGGATAACACCAGCTGAGATGAATTTCTGGGAATGTATGCCTAATTAAAACATTTCTGCTTTCGCCAGCAAAAACAAGGGCTGGACACACCAAACTTAGTATGTGTTTGCGCACACACCAACTTCTCTTGCATATAATCTCTGTACACTGTTCATTCGATGTATTCAACCATGTATCAAGCCAGGTACATTGTTGATTCCCTTGTATGCTGTTTGCAAGTAAATTTCACCTGCTTTCGAGAAGGCCTAACAAATGGTCCTTCGAGTTGCCGGATCCAACATCTTCTTCTCTGGACAAGAAGAGCCTGCACCGTGAACGGGGGAGTCCAAGATCTCTCGACAAAAGACCTCCAGTAAACAGAGCTACAAAAGAGGCTGTCTGCAGACTCGACTTGGACGGAGAGGGGTGACGGAATCCAGAGCCTGAGCGAGTCGAGGCTTTCTTGAAATCAGGTGAATATAAACAGCTGATTTTGTTTTATATTTGTTCTTACTTAGAGACGAGTAAGGTAACTACTGGCTTACATAGAGACGAGTAAGGTAACTACTGGCTTACATAGAGACGAGTAAGGTAACTACTGGCTTACATAGAGTGGTTTGAACAGGGTTCAAATCCCTGTTCGGGCCCCACGTTGGGGTCTCAACCTGTAGTGTTTGGGGAGATGCACTAGAGACAAACCTATCTCAGCCTTTGGTGTTTGAGAATTTACACTGTCAAAAACAAAAGTCTCACGTACGTAATTAGATGATCATTAGTGTGGGGTCGAGGGTGGTCCCTTTATTCTGACAGATATAGTTTGTTCCATTAAACTGAGAGTTCTTTGTAATTCGGGAAGGTTTTATGGAAACAAATTGATATCTGGCTGCTTGTTGTTACTTAGCCTGGGGATATAGTACTGCTCCAGGGAGTTAGTCTATGACAGGTTGTTTATTTGTTTTGTTTTGTTATGTTTGTCAATAGTCTACAACTGCAGAGTAGACTTATTTGTTTTGTTTAGAATACATCACATAGGGTGTTCTAGTTTTAAATTGGTGAATTTTGTTAATCAATTGGAGGGAATAGGGGTGTTCATCCTGTTTAAATAGATTACTGGGTAATTTGATATTAGATTTTACATTTTAAAAAATTTAATTACATAATATGGATAATGATAAGATAGACATTAAAAAAAAAGGAGACTGGTGAAGAAAAGTCTCCTCTACCCCTTCCTGTGTCTCTTTCCATTGAGACCCAAAACCCCGGCTCCTCAGCTGCTCTTCTGCTGGCAGGTCCAGAGAATCAGATAAAGAACAGTAAAGATTAAAGGTGCAGTCAATCATTTAAAGTCCCAGCATAAACTTAAAAAAAGCGTTCTTTTGTGTTCTTTTTATGAAAATGTTCACTGAAAAGACTTGTTCAATGCTTTTGATTTGAATTACAAGTTAAAGGGGATTTTTATGCTGAAAATATGATCATAATGTGTATTGTTGATATAAATTGATTCAAAAACTGGTTAACTGTAAAGACACCTATACTTAACCTACATGTTAACTTTTGTTATTTGAAGAACAAACTATAACACCATGTCAGATTTGGAGAAGTAGAGAGCTTCTCAGGAATGTGGTGTGTGTGTGATTCAGTCCCATGCAGAAAAAGGAGGGCCTGTCTCACTGACTGCCTGTGTGTGCTTGAATGCTGCCCAAACACAGACAAAAAATGTGAACTGAAGAATGAAATCAAACCTATCCTAAAATGTTGTTGTGCGTTAATTGTGACATCTAGAGCAAGCAAAATGGATAGGATGATATTTTAGAAACAACCCTGGCAGAATGATGAGCATTTCTTTTGAGAACATGTTACTGCTCAAATTCATTCTGTTTCAGATGCAAGGAGAAGACGAAGCTGACCATTCTTCAATAAGGACAATTGGACACTGAGGAACAATCTGAATCGGTTATGGTAATATCCTACATAACCATTCCCCCAGTGACTGTAATATGAAGGACACTTTGCGTCAGAATGCCACAAAAGGACTTGTTGACCATCAAGACGATCTAGGTTCCTGTTCCCTGGCTTCTGCAAAGGACTGTCCTCTCTGAAACTGTACATAGACTGTTGCACCAGTACACAAACTTGCATTTTCACAACTGTGATGTTGATGTACTTGATATTATTCTGCTTGACTGAAATATATTTACTCATATCCTTTGCCCTTTTGCTTTGAAGTGTTGCAAAAAGTTGCATTAAATATTATAAAAAGGGTGGAATGTTAACAGAATTTAATTTGCTTTATTGTATAATATTTTAATGCACAATACATGCTTTCTGCCTATTGAACTTTGTCCCAGAACCTGAGAACTCCAAAGTGTTTTGCTACAAGTTTGTTATTTAGCCTTGAAGAAGAACTGCCTAATAAGATTTTGGCCCATACAGAGGTATGACGCATTCATGTGCACAGTAGCTTCACTCCCCATATTCTGTTATCAGACATTGTATGAAGGATAACACCAGCTGAGATGAATTTCTGGGAATGTATGCCTAATTAAAACATTTCTGCTTTCGCCAGCAAAAACAAGGGCTGGACACACCAAACTTAGTATGTGTTTGCGCACACACCAACTTCTCTTGCATATAATCTCTGTACACTGTTCATTCGATGTATTCAATCATGTAAGCCCATTTGTGGTACATTATTGTTTGACCCTTGCTGCTGTTTGCAAGTAAATTCACCTGCTTCCAAGAAGGCCTGACTCAGTTTCAATTATTCAAATACTTGGGTAGTTTGATGAAATAATTCTAGTAACAGATGGTCTGGCCTCTGGCCCCTCACCCAGCTCCTGTAGCTGAAGTTAGGAGAAAAGAGTTCAGAATATTAACCATAAAGACACAATCGTTTCACCCTCCTCATGTCATTTCGTTAACGGTAAAGTCTTACCTGCTGATCTCCGCATCCTTGGAATCATACAGCTCCCTGTAGGTGAGGGAGCCGTGTTTCCCAAAGCCCACCAGCTGATCTCCCTCCTGGCCTGTCCTCCTCTTCCCCGCCATGGCCGGCCTCATAGCAGGGAACAGGCCCGCGTACTCCAGCAGGGCGTCTTTGCTGGCCATGAGGGGGGTGCAGCTGGTATTCCCCCCCTCGCGCTCAGCCAGGTGTAGTGCCAGCAGGTTGGCAGAGTAACCGACGTCGTTGGTCAGCAGCCACTGGAAGGTCTGCCCCTTGTACTGGCCGAGCTGGACCTCCGTCTTGCTCAGGACCAGTCGGTGGTCCTCGGGGTTTCCTTTTCATTTCATTTATTTATTTATTACGGCTCACGGCCATAGCACATGGCATGGAGCACACAATTCAAATTAAATCATTACAAACAAACAATGGTGTACGGCAAGGAAAAAACAAAAACAAAAAAAACAAAAACATTACTTAAACAATGGCAGGACATTTCTCAGAACCTGTTTTAACAATAACCCCTGTTTTTTCTGACCTCAAAAGTGAAATCAGTTTAATCCTAGATGGTAAATAAAGATAATATTTTGGCAGGTATTTTTTTTCTATAGTACATTACATCCAAATTCCCACACTCAAAAAATACATGATACTCATCACCAACACAATTGGAATCACAGAGGTTGCACAATCTTTCACTTCTTTCCAGCCCTTTGTACCTTCCAGTGACTTTAGGTATTCTGGTGTTATTTGTTCTCATATTGCAGATAGCCTGCCTGGGCTTTTGGTTTTCATACAACAGATATTTTTCTAATTTAAACTCCTGTTTAAATTCTATGTACGTGTCACAGGAAGTCATGCTTGTAAGCTCGCTCTGCCACCTCTGAATGAATTGATCTTGCACCCAGCGCTGTGACCCGGGCGCGAGCGTCGGCCTCTGCCACCTCTGGTGGCTTGAGAGGGGCCTGCTGGCTGGCCTCCGCAGAGCCCTGCTGTTTCCTCTGCTGGAGGTGCCGAGCCGCGATGGAGCTCGAACGGAGCTGCAGCTCGGCACCCTTAACTGAGAATTTAGGTTTGAATGCCATCTATAGTAAGACAAAAGAAAACCAATTACAATATAGACATTTAAAGCTTTGTAATCAAAAGTACTGAAAAACACAATTATAATGCAGCAATTCTAACGTACATCTAATGCCATTGGTAACACTATACACTTTACCCGCTTTGTCTACTGTGGCTAGTAGCATCAACACAGGGAGCAGGGCCGGCGGTAGCCAGGGGCCAGGGGGGGCCGTGCCCCCCCAGATGTGAGCTGTGCCCCCCCAACCAAAATTTGAGATTTTTTTTTTTTTTTATTTATTTATTTTTTTTTTCCCGATAGTGGGTCTGAGTTTTTTCCCGACCCACTATCGGACGGAAAATTTCGTTCGCTGTCCAAGAAAATGTCAAATAAAATTAATTGGGTCCACACACACATATATATGATTGAAATAGCCTACTGTTAAATTAATATTGATCAGCTGGCTGCTGTTGAATGCTGTTAACTAAATCAAAAAACCCCCAAAAAATCTGTTCTGCATTTGTCCTGTTGGACACACAAACACACACATGATTTAAATTGCCTACTGTAAAATATAGATTAGCTGGCTACTGTTGGCTGCTGTTAACCAAGTGTATTTTTTTTTTAAATCAGTTCTGCATTATCCTGTTGAGAACACATTCAGACACACAATGCATTGACTAATAGGAAGTAGGCCTATTTAATTCACCATTTGAGGCATCAAATAAAATTAGCCAATAAAACACTTACATCACAATCATTTATTTTATATATATACACATTATGTTGTATATAATGTATATTATATGTTATTCATAAACATTTTGGAGAAAAAAAACATGCAATAATCAAATTTCCCACACAGCAACACTCAACGTTTATTTGCATATTGTGTTCTACACAATTCACAGTAAATGTGCCAAAAAGCAGACGCAGAGATCTTACAAGGGCAAAAAATTTCGGCTCGCGCGCTCTGCGCGCGCTCGCATCTTCGGTCTCCCTGCCCAGTGTGCCCCCCCCAAATTTCTACGGGCCCCCCCAAGTCTGACTTCCTAGAACCGGGCCTGACAGGGAGACTGGATTGGTCTAAGCTAACTGAAGAAGATGTCCAGAATTATTTAATTAATACTGATAGGTTGCTGGGAAACATTTCATTGCCTAAAGATGCCATACAATGTTGTGATATTAACTGTAAAAATTTGCAACATATTAATGACTTATGTGTTTTATATGATTTAATTGTGAAATCACTTCATGCTGCCTGTAGGCCTTTTTATAAATTCCAGTGTGGGCTTCAGAATATCAAGCCCGGATGGAATGAGCATGTGGCAGGGCTTCATGCCGAAGCTAGGAGGGCTTTTAAAGCCTGGATAGTGTCTGGTAGAGACAGACAGGGACCTTTATTTGAACAGAAGAAACGTGCAAATGCACATTTTAAATACGCACTTCGATACATCAAAAGGAATGAGAACTCGCTGAGGTCTGAGTCTCTGGCATGTAAGTTACAATATAAAAACTATAATGATTTCTGGAAAGAGATTAGAGCCATGAACAATAGTAAATTGCCCTTACCTACAGATATTGAGGGAGTCAGTGGATCAGATGCTATCTGTCAGATGTGGCGACAACATTATAATGAGTTATTTAACTGTAATGGGAGGAATAATTTTGAGGTTGGATATGTTTATAATAATGAAAATGTGGTTATTAAATCAGAAGAGATACAATCTGCAGTATTGGGTTTAGATGACAACAAAGCTTGTGGTGCTGATAAAATAACTGCTGAACATCTAAAATATGCTAGCAGGAAACTTATTACTCTGCTTGCTATATGTATGACAGGATTCTTAGGCCATGGGTCTCTGCCTGAAGCCATTTTACCACTTCGCCACTGCCGTTGGGGCGGCAGTGGCGAAGTGGGTAGGGAGCTCGCCTCTGGTGTGCAGGGTCGGAGGTTCGATCCCCCGTCTCCCCGCCACATGTCGAAGTGTCCCTGGGCAAGACACTGAACCCCGAATTGCTCCCGATAGTTAGCTTAGTTAGCTTAGCACCCTAGTGCTAAGCCTACCCTGCGTGGTAGCTGCTGCTATCGGTGTATGAATGTGTGTGTGACTGGGTGAATGTGTACAAAAAACAATTTAAAGCGCTTTGGGTCTGTGATAAACGGAGATATAGCGCTATACAAGTCCATTTACCATTTACCATTACCATTACCAGTACTATTAGTGCCTGTTCTTAAGGACAAAGCTGGCAAAATAAACAGCATAGACAATTATAGGCCCATAGCTTTAGCCAGCATTGTTTCCAAAATCTTGGAGAAAGTCCTCCTTAGCAGGTTGGAAAAGTACATTCTTACCACAGATAACCAATTCGGTTTTAAACGTAAACATGGTACTGATATGTGTATATTTGCCTTAAAGGAAATTTTAGACCGATATAATAGCTTGAATTCCACTGTCTTTACGTGTTTTATAGATGCTTCCAAGGCATTTGATCGTGTGAATCATCAGAAACTGTTCCTTAAGTTGCATCATAGAGGAGTGCCTAAAGTCATTATTAGAATCTTAGTCTACTGGTACGATCATCAGTCTATGCAGGTGAAATGGGGGGATTCTGTGTCAGAACCTTTCTATGTTGGTAACGGCGTACGCCAAGGTGGAATCCTATCTCCTTTTCTTTTTAATGTGTATATGGACGAATTGTCACAGCAGTTGAATGCATGCAATACAGGATGTGTGATTGGCAATAGCCTCATTAATCACCTTATGTATGCAGATGATTTGGTTATATTTTGCCCATATAGTGCTGGCTTACAACAACTTTTGAAGGTTTGTTCCCAATACGGTGTGGATTTTGATATTCGATATAATGCAAATAAAAGCAATATTATGATTGTCAGAGGCAAAGAAGACAGGAAATTGGTATTTCCTGATTTCTTTTTATCTGGTACTGCTCTTAAAGTATGTGATGATGTGAATTATTTAGGCCACCATTTTTTTAATGATTTGTCAGATGATAAAGACATTAAAAGACAGTGTCGTAAGATGTATGGTCAAGCTAATATGCTTGCATGTAAATTTAACATGTGTTCTACTGCTGTAAAGGTTGCGCTATTTAGAGCATTCTGTACCCCGCTATATACTGCCCATTTGTGGCGTGCTTACAGAAAAAGCAATATGAAAAAACTAACTGTGGCGTATAATGACGGAATGCGGATACTTCTCAGAATACCGAGATGGTCTAGTGCCAGTCAAATGTTTGTAAATGTTGGTGTGCCTACCTGTCATGCTTTAATTAGGAATTTGATGTATCGTTTTATATGTAGAGTGACAGCATCACAAAACAGTATTATTCAGGCATTGGCCAAGCCTGGGCTCAGCTCTGTCAGGTTCTCATCCACACTCTGGAGACATTGGAGGGCATCTTTGTATACTGCAAGTGTTGTATGCTGATCTCTTATTTTTTTAATTTTTTTTTTAATCTGCATGCATTGGTGTGCTTTTTGTTGTTATTTATGTATTGACTCTATTTTTTATACATTGTACTATGGATCTTCATGTGTCCTGAATAAAATCATATATATATATATATATACAATAAGGGTACATTAATTAATTTGTAGTTCATTTTATTTACAGAGATACAGAGATTTAGAATGGCTGGAATTAAAATAAAATTGGTAAAGTCCTTACTTGAATAATACTTAGTAGTTAGTTAATGTACCCTTATTACATATTTACATCAATACATTTGAAGGAAAAGGGCATTTCACACCGACGAAAAATAGCCAAACCCCGTCAAATACACTACTCACATATGTAGGGATAAATCCGCTATACTTTTTTATTGTTTTCAAAAGGACAGTTCAGTTAAATGTGGCTGCTAAAGACACACAGCCCTGCCTGCCGCATACATACGTTTGGTCGCATCGGCGGCTTAGGCATTTTACCTCGACGTTTACTAGTCAAAACCAGTGTGGACAGAAATTCAATTTTGTCTATTATAGAAAACACATATGAGGGGATAATTCGGCTATGTTTTTTTTTTTTTTTTTAAAAGGACATAGCAGTTCAAATTGGCTGCTAAAGACACACAGCGCGGCCGCCGCTGCCGCCTCCTCAGAGCATACACTCTCTGTCGCGTAGGCGGCAAGGGCATTTCACCACGACGAAAACTGGTCAAAACCCGTGTGTACAGTCAAATATTCAGTCAAATACACCACTCACACATCTAGGGCTAAGGTTTTTAAGCATTTTAAGAAGTGCAGTTCAACTTGGCCGCTTGAGACAGAGCCCCCCCGTCGGACAGATAACGAGAGCGTTTAGCGAGCGGTAGCCACCATGTATCAACGTCTTGTAACATGTTAATAACCAGTGGCGTGCACAGGTAGACCTGAAGTGGTGCTGAAGCACCTGACCTTTTCCCCTGGCCCAATCAAGTGCCCTTTTGAAAAAGAAAACAAAAATCTGAAAGTTCTTTTTTTTTTTTTTTCACAGTGTATGTGGCTTATGCCGACATTATCATCTATACATGCTCAACGATTAAAAACGTTTGACAATAATGCCCCAAATTGCAGTATAATGCCTAGAAAGGAGAGGTTAAAAAGGAAAAAGAAAGGGAGCAAGCATCCACCAGCAGCAAGGAGGAAGATGAAGATGAAAGGTCAGAGTCAAGACCAGAGTCATGTTAACTGTTCAGGGCCTTTTTAAAGCTCAGATTTTAATGTTGAACTCCTCAAATGTTATTGAAATATCTTAAAAGCTGTCCACACATTTAATTTTAACTATGCAAAGTGGGTTGGTGGTACTAAATCAATCATGAAGCTATATAAGATAATTATATTATTTTGTCCCAACCATAAATTATTTCTATGTTACAAGACTTGCAGTAATCTTGTATTTACCTTAATAGGATATTATTAGTACGGAGATCAGGGGCCTAACGAAGACTTCAAAGAGAGAATTCGGGATAAGCGATTATTTAAAAAAATCCGAAGCTGACTGTTTTTTTTTTCCAAACATGTACATTTTTTCTTTCTGCTTTTTGGTAATTCTGTGTCTCCAAATTATTCCAGAAAATAGTACTAAATAGCCCACATTGACACAGGTGATTTAGCCTTAGCTTTCTTCTCAAAGTGCACCAGATTGATGAATTTTACTTTAAAAGGTTCAAATTTTTCTTCTGGGGGACCATTCCCCCGGGCCCCCCTAGAAGGTCCAGGATCCCAAACACAGTCTCCCAAATTCCTTTGAGAAACACTCTATGTGTGGCCGGGTATTTTATCATTAGGCCAGGGGGGGATATTGTACAAGTAACCTTAAAATAATTTGGTCATTCATCGATAGAATATATTGTGCCCTTTTTTTTGCACTGAGCACCTGCCCCCCAAAATGTCTGTGCACGCCACTGTTAATAACCCAAGAAACGCCAAAGTGGTCACTTTTAACTTACTGTATGCAATTACTATCGCTATTAAACATTTTGCCATTCACAAAGAAACGATAAGCTTTGCTACGTGCAACTCACCATTCAGTTGTCAATGCGATGCGGCAAGATGATTCCCCGGAGAAGCAGTTGAATGTAGGAGAGACGACGGTTGGAACAGGCCAATCAGAGGGCAGAAAGGTTGGAACACGGTTGGGAAAGGCCAATGGGAGGCGTCCAGCCTCCCGTCCGCTTGAACCGGAACTTAAGTTGGAACAGAGGCAGAGATGATCCCCATGCACCAGGCGCAAGGATGACACGCAAATTCGTGAAGCGTTCCTCATATTTGTTAACCCTAGGGTTAGGGTGGTCTCACTTATAGCTATGGTTAGCTCATTTCTTCCACTTAGGGGTTAACATTTAGCCCAATGGGTTCACCTAGGGTAATGGCTGTCTCACTTTTGGCCAAGTCAGGTTCAAGGTGTAAGGTACTCAGCGCTGGACCACAGCCGTCGGTGCTTTGATCAGGTCGATCAGTTCTCCCGCCTGTATATACAAAAGAAGTTCATTATCAAGTGTTGCAAGTTTGAAGCCGTGTGCTCCGTCCTCTGTGTCAGCTCTCCGTTCTCAGACTCTCACCGCGCCACCGGGCTGTCGCAGATCACAGCCTAATGAGACCTCAGCATCGCCCCCTCTGTGCAACGTCAGTACTGACTGAGGCTGTGTCAAAAAATCGATATCGCGATATATCGCGATACTTAGTTTCGCTATATCAGTATCGATTTTTATAGCTAAAAATCTTTTTTTTTATGCTTTTTTTATATATTTTTTTGCTTTATTGACAGTGCAGAGAGACAGATATGAAATGGGGCAGAGAGGGAATGAAATGCAGAGAACAATCACGGGTCAGATTCAAACCCATGTCTGCTGTCAGGCCTGAGCCTCTAGGATACTAACTATTGAAATCAGATCAATTTTGTCTATAAGAATACTTAAGATTCACTGTTTAAGAAAAGCACACTGATGTGTTTTCATTTTCAGTGTGTCCTGTACAGTTAGTACAAGAGTGACTTGGATTTGTTATGTTGATGTTATGGCAGCTGCAGCAGTGTTTGATCATTTGCCAAAATCAAAAAAAAGGAAGAAAAATAGTAAAGGAAGTTGTGAATGAAATAGTTAAGACTTAATTTGTCTGTGCAATTATCAATATATTGTGCTGTTATGTTTGACAAGGCAACTTGTTTATGGAATATCGCAATATATCAAGATACACAATATATCTTATCGTGACCAGTGTATCGTGATACGTATCGTATCGCGAAGTCCTTGACGATACCCAGCCCTAGTACTGACCCTGTCTCCTCTCTAGCCCAGCTGACCAACATTCCTATACCGGAAGCACACTGAAGCTCCATTCCTAATATCGGTCAGCGGGGGTTCGCGAAGGGTCTGCGAAGTGGGGTGGGGGGGATAGCGCAAATGAGCCCACCGGGGAGGAGCTACGAACGGAGCTATGTCATGAATATGTGGCAGTGTGCCTTAAAAGTAGACACCTCAAGTGGGACGGCCCCCGTCTAGCCCCCCTGTTATATTGAGCCTAATCTTCTCTGAACATTTGTGTTAGTTCTCTAACACATATACTAAAATTGGAACGATACAGAGAAGATTAGCATGGCCCCTGCATCAAAGCCGACACGCAAATTCGTGAAGCGCTCCTCATTTTCGTTAACCCTAGGGTTAGGGTGGTCTCACTTATAGCTATGGTTAGCTCATTTCTTCCACTTAGGGGTTAACATTTAGCCCAATGGGTTCACCTAGGGTAATGGCTGTCTCACTTTTGCCCAAGTCAGGTTCAAGGTGTAAGGTACTCAGCGCTGGACCACAGCCGTCGGTGCTTTGATCAGGTCGATCAGTTCTCCCGCCTGTATATACAAAAGAAGTTCATTATCAAGTGTTGCAAGTTTGAAGCCGTGTGCTCCGTCCTCTGTGTCAGCTCTCCGTTCTCAGACTCTCACCGCGCCACCGGGCTGTCGCAGATCACAGCCTAATGAGACCTCAGCATCGCCCCCTCTGTGCAACGTCAGTACTGACTGAGGCTGTGTCAAAAAATCGATATCGCGATATATCGCGATATATCGCGATACTTAGTTTCGCTATATCAGTATCGATTTTTATAGCTAAAAATCTTTTTTTTTATGCTTTTTTTTATATATTTTTTTGCTTTATTGACAGTGCAGAGAGACAGATATGAAATGGGGCAGAGAGGGAATGAAATGCAGAGAACAATCACGGGTCAGATTCAAACCCATGTCTGCTGTCAGGCCTGAGCCTCTAGGATACTGACTATTGAAGTCAGATCAATTTTGTTTATAAGAATACTTAAGATTCACTGTTTAAGAAAAGCACACTGATGTGTTTTCATTTTCAGTGTGTCCTGTACAGTTAGTACAAGAGTGACTTGGATTTGTTATTTTGATGTTATGGCAGCTGCAGCAGTGTTTGATCATTTGCCAAAATCAAAAAAAAGGAAGAAAAATAGTAAAGGAATTTGTGAATGAAATAGTTTAGACTTAATTTGTCTGTGCAATTATCAATATATTGTGCTGTTATGTTTGACAAGGCAACTTGTTTATGGAATATCGCAATATATCAAGATACACAATATATCTTATCGTGACCAGTGTATCATGATACGTATCGTATCGCGAAGTCCTTGACGATACCCAGCCCTAGTACTGACCCTGTCTCCTCTCTAGCCCAGCTGACCAACATTCCTATACCGGAAGCACACTGAAGCTCCATTCCTAATATCGGTCAGCGGGGGTTCGCGAAGGGTCTGCGAAGTGGGGTGGGGGGGATAGCGCAAATTAGCCCACCGGGGAGGAGCTACGAACGGAGCTATGTCATGAATATGTGGCAGTGTGCCTTAAAAGTAGACACCTCAAGTGGGACGGCCCCCGTCCAGCCCCCCTGTTATACTGAGCCTAATCTTCTCTGAACATTTGTGTTAGTTCTCTAACACATATACTAAAATTGGAACGATACAGAGAAGATTAGCATGGATGACACGCAAATTCGTGAAGCACTCCTCATTTTCGTTAACTCTAGGGTTAGGGTGGTCTCACTTATAGCTATGGTTAGCTCATTTTTTCCACTTAGGGGTTAGGGTTAGGGTTAGGGTTAGGGTTAGGGTTAGGTTAAGGGCGACTTACCACTTTTCAAAAGTTGGTTTTTTGGACCTAGCTCAGGCAAACAGAGGGGCATGGGAATTCCGAGACCACCCTCGGATAGGTCTGGCCCCGGCGGACCTGCTCACGAAATGTGGCGCCCCTGGCGGCTTGTTTGGGTACTGTAATCTTGATTTGAAAACTTTGAAGTGCTGCCATTCAAAGAAACAGAGGGGCATGGGAATTCTGGATAGTGCCCGTGGTAGCCCTGGGCCCCCTCTACATGCCTGAGAAATGTGGCGCCCCTAGTGGCAACTTTTTTTAACATGGGAGGCCATTTCAAAGCGCTGCCATGGGAACAGGGAGAGGGGCGTGGGAATTTGAAGCATGGGTATGGATGAGGGCTACGTCTGGGCAAAATCTTGGCCCCCTGGCGGCTTGTTTTGGTATAGAAAATCGAATTTGAAAATGTCAACGTCGTGCCACTCGGCGAGGGACATGGGCACAGGGGCGGCCTTTTGGTTCGCGAGGTGCCCCAGGGCCCCTAGACATGTGTGCGAAGTTTTGGAGTTCAAGCTCACTTCCTTCATATAGCTGCAATTGACCCCCTATGTAAAAAAGGTTGAACATTTCTCTAAGTGTTGAGTCCAAAAAAATAAAGTTCCCCCAGGAAGTGTCAAGGAGCACGTTTCAGGCCATTTTGAGTCGTCTGGTAATGGTCTGTGGTGAAGTTTTAAAAAAAAACCCTATGTAAAAGGTGGAATCGGAATGTGGAGTTGGAAGTTGGAATGTGGAATCTGAATATGGAATGTGGAATCTGGAATCTGGAATATGGAATATGGAATCTGGAATCTGGAATCTGGAATTTGGAATGTGGAATTGGAATGTGGAATGTGGAATCTGAATATGGAATCTGAATGTGGAATGTGGAAGTGGAATGTGGAATGTGAAATTGGAAGGTAAAGTTGACATTTAAAGTGGCCTACTAGACTAATTTTGGGATGGGCTTTCCTCTGGTGCTACCCCCGAGGCTCCAGGAGCTTTCCCTCTTTGAGTTTGGAGTGTTTTTATGTTTAAAAGTTCTGTATCTCCTGAACGGACGGTCGTAGAGACCCGGGGACAACTCCAGTGTGTTCAGCGTGCCCAAACTACGTGGGACAGAACTTGGTTTCAAGTCCCTAGGACCTACGGTTCTGGAGTTATAAGCGAAAACGTTGGCCCAATGGGAATGATATGGGCGTCATTGAAAATGTCAAGTGCTGGAAGTTAAAAAAAAAAAAAGAAAAGGCCAAAAATACACGTTCTCTCTTTAGTGTCTAAAGTGTTTTAAAGTATGTAGAGTATTATCATGCTGTAACCAAGGTGATATATATATATATATATATGATTTTATTCAGGACACATGAAGATCCATAGTACAATGTATAAAAAAATAGACTCAATACATAAATAACAACAAAAAGCACACCAATGCATGCAGATTAAAAAAAAAAACACAAATAAAATAAGAGATCAGCATACATAATATAATATATAAACATAAAGACAATCCTCTTCTCAGTGTAACTACAGTACTATTCAGAGCTTGGTCTCTGGCGCCCTCCTGTGGACACATGTAGGAAGTACAACCACAACTACTCTATGGCACATTCCTCAAAGCAGTTAAATTCATGACACGGCCTGCTTTATAAATCTCATACTCTTTCTTTTTCCTCTCCTACATACCACAGCTGACTATAAACAGTCCCTGTGTTACAAATCACATACTCTTTCTTCTTACTTCACTACATACTAAAGTACAGAAGAAGTTTAGTCTTCCTACTACACTATACTAAAGTACTGAAGAGTTTCAGGGCCACAGACAGGAGAGAAAAAAACAGAAGGTGTCTAGGAGCACACGCTGAACACAGGCAACTCCAGTGTGCGCAACTCTGACAGAATAAAACACCTCTGTCACCAGTATGTGCAAGTAAATACAGTACAATCCATGTACACGGTGGCCTACAGTACTTTACATACAATGTGGCTGTGGAGGCGTTCCAAGGCTGGCTGCGGCATGCCAGGGCATTCTTCCCATGTTGTTTGGCTATGGACAATATTGCCTGTGATGTTGATGAGGTCCTGTGGCCCGAGCCAGTCCGACGACGTGATGCCGCCCAATGATTTCAGTGTCAACACACTGTACAACATAATGTGTCAATTTGCATGTATAACATACCGTAATAAAATAAATCACACCCTGAACATTGTGTGTCTAAATGGTCTAGCGCCATCTTATCTGTCAGAGATGATCTCTCTGCACAGTCCTGTCAGAGCACTGAGGTCCTCTGACCAATGTATTCTAGACTGTCCCAGGTCTAAGCTGAAGAGCAGGGGAGACAGAGCCTTCGCTGTAGCTGGACCAAAGTTGTGGAATTCTCTTCCTTTATACATCAGATAGGCCACTTCTTTTGGAAGATTTTAAATGGCTGCTGAAGACACATTTTTTTGCACTGGCCTTCGGAACCAGCTGAGCTGAGTATTTTCTTATGTGTTTTTCTTTTGGTTTCTTATTTGTAATAAATGTGGATTATTTTATTATTATTTAACCTGTACAGCACTTTGGGGCAGTACCCGCTGTTTGTAAATGTGCTTTATAAATACATTTGACCTTTGACCTTTGACCTTTTCAATTGTTACAGTACTGTAGTATCTATTGTGTGTTATGGATCCTCCATGGAGTTTACAGTACTCATTTTTGCATTGAGTTGTGATACAACTGCATTTTCTGCATTATGTAACTATTCGCACACATCTATAGTAAATGCCAAATACATATTTGAGAATAAATAAGGGTTAGGGTTAGGGTTAGGGTTAGGGGTTAGGGTTAGGGTTAGGGTTAGAGGGTTAGAGGGTTAGGGTTAGGTTTGGGTTAGGGTTGGGGTTAAAATGACATCTTGTGTTTTGGGTGCACAGGCCTACTGATCTGATGCTGTTGTGTTATGTGAAAGGGTTAGGGTTAGGGTTAGGGGTTAGGGTTAGGGTTAGGGTTAGAGGTTAAGAGCAACTTACCACTTTTCAAAAATTGTTTTTTGGACCTAGCTCAGGCAAACAGAGGGGCATGGGAATTCCGAGACCACCCTCGGATAGGTCTGGCTCCAACAGACCTGCTCCTGAAATTTGGCGCCCCTAGCGGCTTGTTTGGGTACTGCAATCTTGATTTGAAAACTTTGAAGTACTGCCATTCAAAGAAAAAGAGGGGCATGGGAATTCTGAATAGTGCCCGTGGTAGCCCTGGGCCCCCTCTTCATGCCTGCAAAATTTGGCGCCCCTAGTGGCAACTTTTTTTAACATGGGATGACATTTCAAAGCGTTCCCATGGGAACAGGGAGAGGGGCATGGGAATTTCAACCATATGGGGTGGGAGGTATGGATCAGGGCTATGTCTGTGCACATTTTTGGCCCCCTGGTGGTTTGTTTTGGTATAGAAAATTGAATTTTAAAATTTCAAAGTTGTTCCACTGGGCGAGGAAGATAGGCACAGGGATGTCCTTTGGTACGGGAGGTGCCCCAGCCCCATTGGAGCTGTGTGCGAAGTTTTGGAGTTCTCGCTCACTTCCTTCATATAGCTGCCATTGACCCCCATGTAATTTGTTTGTGAACATTTTTCTAAGTGCTGAGTCCTAAGAAAATAATTTTTCCAAAAAGTATTTAGGAGGGTCATTTGGAGTATATATGATTTTCTTTTGTTGTTTTTTTTTTTTTTTACACCACTAGTTGGCGCTATCATGACCAAAAATTATGGGTGAGTACCTGGGCTCAGTCCGACCCTGAATGTGAAAAAATTAGGTGTCTAGCCCCTTCTTAGGCTGAGAAAATAACTTAAAACCGATGACAATTAATCAACTTATGTTTTAATTATTAAAAATAGAAGGGAGATAGATATAGGCTTGAATTCTTTTTTGAGAGTGTTTTAGAGCCCCCTGAGTCAGTCTGCATTGATCCGACGTCACTTTCCACCAAAAAAAATTCCCCCATTGACAATGCATGGAGGCCCCGCGGTTAGGTTTAGAGTGAGGCCATTGGGCTGGGCATAGCAAAATTCTACAGGTAAGTAATGTAAGGGTTAGGGTTAGGGTTAGGGTTAGGGTTAGGGTTAGGGTTAGAGGGTTAGGGTTAGGGTTAGGGTTAGGGTTAGGGTTAGGGTTAGGGTTAGGGTTAGGGTTAGGGGTTAGGGTTAGGGGGTTAGGGTTAGGGTTAGGGTTAGGGTTAGGGTTAGGGTTAGGGTTAGAGGGTTAGGGTTAGGGTTAGGGTTAGGGTTAGGGTTAGGGTTAGGGTTGGGGTTAGGGTTAGGGTTGGGGTTAGGGTTAGGGTTAGGGTTAGGGTTAGGGTTAGGGTTAGGTTATAGGGATAAATACGTCCTTCGAGAGGCCTCTCAAGAATGTTTTTGCCAATAACTCCGGATAGGAATAACTTATCATCATGGAACCAAGTTCCTTGGATTCCTTGGCCCCAGACCTTTCCAATGGTGTGTCGTTTGACCCCGTGGAACCTTGGGAAATGTTCAAAATCTTAGTTTGAAACTTTAAAATGACCATATCTCCGGAACGGTAAGTCGTAGAGACTCGGGGACAACTCCAGTGTGTTCGGCGTTGCCGAATTATGTCTGACGGAACTTGGTTTCAAGTCTCTAGGACCTACGGTTCTGGAGTTATAAGCGAAAACGTCGGCCCAATGGGAATGAATGGGCGTCATTGAAGTGTTGAGTCCAAAAAAAAAAAGTTCCCCCAGGAAGTGTCTAGGAGCACGTTTCAGGCCATTTTGAGTGGTCTGGTAATGGTCTGTGGTGAAGTTTTTTAAAAACCCTATGTAAAAGTTGGAATCTGAATGTGGAATGTGGAAGTTAGCACAGGTTATTAAGGTAAGCAGAGGTAAGGAAGGTAAGAAAGGGTTAGGGTTAGGGTTAGGGTTAGGGTTAGGGTTAGGGTTAGGGTTAGGGTTAGGGTTAGAGGGTTAGGGTTAGGGTTAGGGTTAGGGTTAGGTTTGGGTTAGGGTTGGGGTTAAAATGACATCTTGTGTTTTGGGTGCACAGGCCTACTGATCTGATGCTGTTGTGTTATGTGAAAGTGAAATGATAGGATGGTTGAGTGGTATAGTCTGTGGCTGGTGCTATCCAGGGAGCCAGTTCCAGTCCAGGGGTGGTGGCTCCCATCGGTGTGGGAGACCAGGACCCAGACTATTGAGCAGAGGAAGAGGCAGCAGCACAATGGTCAGTAAAATGTGGTACTTTTGTGGGATTAAAACAATAAAATAAAATAAAATAAAATAAAATACAATAAAAACCATAAAAATGGACATATATCAATACACACATACACAATTCCAATAATAGAAAAATAAATATGTGTACCTATTATAAAATTCCATAATCATGGTGCTAGTATAAAATATATGGTGAGTGGCGGGGATGGGTGGGGGGGAGGGGAAATATGGGAAGGTGGGTTATGTGGTAGATGGGGATTGTTTTTTCCGGTGCTACATTTAGGTTCAGGTGTGAGGGGATGGGTGGTTAGGGTTAGGGTAAAGGGTACATGGTTAGACAGCACAGATGGGAAAGCCCCGCTCCCTCCCCTGGGAGACCCGGGTTCAAGCCCCAAGCCCGACAGTGCCAAAAAAGGGGGGGGGGGGAAGAAAAAGAAGGGGGGAAAAAAATAAAAATAAAAAACCTTTTGGCCCATAAACATATATATGTGTATGTGTAAAATATCCAGATAATTACTTAAATACATAAATAAAAGGCCCTAAAACATTAGCTAAAATCATCCTAAAATTAGTGCTGTACCATAAAGTGTTATTAAAACATCATTTGTCATTAAAACCAAGGGGTACCATTGTGCCGAGTTTGTCAATCCATATTTTTTCTGCTCTCTTCCTCTGCCCAATAGTCCACCTATTATTTGATTCTAGACCAGAGATGATGAGGTTTGTCGGTGAATGTATTTGGAAATGTCTGACTAAGGGTGTTGTAAGTCTACCTTCCCCAATGTTGTATGTGTGTTGTTTTAATCTGGTCAGTAATGTATGTTTTGTTTCCCCAATGTAGTGTTTCGAACAGGAGGTGCAGGTGATTATGTAGATGATGTTGCTGGAGTGGAGTGAAAATGTGCCCAGGGTGGGGTGTGATGCTCTGCTGTGTATGTTATGTATGAATTTCCGGTTTTTGTACATACTGTCGTGCTGTGTTTGTGGTGAATGTGAGTTATCTTTAAAGGTTGACCGGACTAAAATGCTTTTAAGGTTATTATTTTTTCTGTGGGCTGAAATGACTTGACAGTATTGTAATGCTGGATGGTGTGTTTGTGTGCGGGAAAAGTTGTGTTTGAGGGTGCGGTGTAGGTTGGAAGTCCTGTGGGAAAATGTGGAGATAAATGGGATTAGCTGCGGCTGGTGCGTAGTCCGGCTGTTGGAAAAAGAGGGGGGAGTGCCTCCAAGCACTGCTGTAAAGGAAGGGGGGTAGGGTGGGTCGGGATGCAAACCCTGGTTAGGGTAGGGGAGGGAGGGGAGGCAAGGGGGGTTGGGATATAGACCCTGGTTAGGGTAGAGGGCGAGGGTTTTTGAGGATCTAGTTGGTGCAGTGGTTGGAGGCCGTCCCCCGCCCTCGGACATCTGGGGCGGAGCTTCCAAGGAGTGAATGGGAGCGAGAGCGGCCAAGGTGCTGTTTTTAATTTGGCGGAGAAAACGTTTAGAATATCCTCTGTGTCTGAGGCTACTGAAAAGAATGGAGGTGGTGTTATGGAAATCTGAAATCAGGGATGAAATACGGTGAAAACGGATGATTTGTGATTTAATTATTCCTTTAAATGTATGTTTGGGGTGGTAGCTGGATTTATGCAAAAGGGCGTGAGTGTCGGTGGATTTAAAATAAACCTTGGTGAGTAGTTTGTTTTGCGTGGGGTTTATTGCTTGAAAAAATACTGTGGTGTCTAAAAAGTGTACCTGATGTGGATCTATTATGTATTTGAGTTTTATTGACGGGTGGTGACTGTTAAGTGTGTTGATGAAATCCGGGAATAGAGCGACATCATGGGGCCAGGCCCCAATGATGTCGTCTAAAAATCTGAAATAAAAGAGGGGTTTTAAGTCACACTTGGCCAGTGCTTCTCGCTCCCATTCACTCATGTAGAGGTTGGCGTAGGATGGGGCGTATCTCTGACCCATGGCTGTCCCATTGACCTGTAGAAAATGTTGATTATTGAATGAAAAGTCATTATTATTTAAACAGATGGTGAGTAATTGTAAGAGGGTTAGGGTTAGGGTTAGGGTTAGGGTTAGGGTTAGGGTTAGGGTTAGGGTTAGGGTAGGGTTAGGGTTAGGGTTAGGGTTAGGGTTAGGGTTAGGGTTAGGGTTAGGGTTAGGGTTAGGGTTAGGGTTAGAGGGTTAGGGTTAGGGTTAGGTTAGGGTTAGGGTTAGGGTTAGGGTTAGGGTTAGGGTTAGGGTTAGGTTAGGGTTAGGGTTAGGGTTAGGGTTAGGGTTAGGGTTAGGGTTAGGGTTAGGGTTAGGGTTAGGGTTAGGGTTAGGGTTAGGGTTAGGGTTAGGGTTAGGGTTAGGGTTAGGGTTAGGGGGTTAGGGTTAGGGTTAGGGTTAGGGTTAGGGTTAGGGTTAGGGTTAGGGTTAGGGTTAGGGTTAGGGTTAGGGTTAGGGTTAGGGTTAGGGTTAGGGTTAGGGTTAGGGTTAGGGTTAGGGTTAGGGTTAGGGTTAGGGTTAGGGTTAGGGTTAGGGTTAGGGTTAGGGTTAGGGTTAGGGTTAGGGTTAGGGTTAGGGTTAGGTTATAGGGATAAATACGTCCTTCGAGAGGCCTCTCAAGAATGTTTTTGCCAATAACTCCGGATAGGAATAACTTATCATCATGGAACCAAGTTCCTTGGATTCCTTGGCCCCAGACCTTTCCAATGGTGTGTCGTTTGACCCCGTGGAACCTTGGGAAATGTTCAAAATCTTAGTTTGAAACTTTAAAATGACCATATCTCCGGAACGGTAAGTCGTAGAGACTCGGGGACAACTCCAGTGTGTTCGGCGTTGCCGAATTATGTCTGACGGAACTTGGTTTCAAGTCTCTAGGACCTACGGTTCTGGAGTTATAAGCGAAAACGTCGGCCCAATGGGAATGAATGGGCGTCATTGAAGTGTTGAGTCCAAAAAAAAAAAGTTCCCCCAGGAAGTGTCTAGGAGCACGTTTCAGGCCATTTTGAGTGGTCTGGTAATGGTCTGTGGTGAAGTTTTTTAAAAACCCTATGTAAAAGTTGGAATCTGAATGTGGAATGTGGAAGTTAGCACAGGTTATTAAGGTAAGCAGAGGTAAGGAAGGTAAGAAAGGGTTAGGGTTAGGGTTAGGGTTAGGGTTAGGGTTAGGGTTAGGGTTAGGGTTAGGGTTAGAGGGTTAGGGTTAGGGTTAGGGTTAGGGTTAGGTTTGGGTTAGGGTTGGGGTTAAAATGACATCTTGTGTTTTGGGTGCACAGGCCTACTGATCTGATGCTGTTGTGTTATGTGAAAGTGAAATGATAGGATGGTTGAGTGGTATAGTCTGTGGCTGGTGCTATCCAGGGAGCCAGTTCCAGTCCAGGGGTGGTGGCTCCCATCGGTGTGGGAGACCAGGACCCAGACTATTGAGCAGAGGAAGAGGCAGCAGCACAATGGTCAGTAAAATGTGGTACTTTTGTGGGATTAAAACAATAAAATAAAATAAAATAAAATAAAATACAATAAAAACCATAAAAATGGACATATATCAATACACACATACACAATTCCAATAATAGAAAAATAAATATGTGTACCTATTATAAAATTCCATAATCATGGTGCTAGTATAAAATATATGGTGAGTGGCGGGGATGGGTGGGGGGGAGGGGAAATATGGGAAGGTGGGTTATGTGGTAGATGGGGATTGTTTTTTCCGGTGCTACATTTAGGTTCAGGTGTGAGGGGATGGGTGGTTAGGGTTAGGGTAAAGGGTACATGGTTAGACAGCACAGATGGGAAAGCCCCGCTCCCTCCCCTGGGAGACCCGGGTTCAAGCCCCAAGCCCGACAGTGCCAAAAAAGGGGGGGGGGGGAAGAAAAAGAAGGGGGGAAAAAAATAAAAATAAAAAACCTTTTGGCCCATAAACATATATATGTGTATGTGTAAAATATCCAGATAATTACTTAAATACATAAATAAAAGGCCCTAAAACATTAGCTAAAATCATCCTAAAATTAGTGCTGTACCATAAAGTGTTATTAAAACATCATTTGTCATTAAAACCAAGGGGTACCATTGTGCCGAGTTTGTCAATCCATATTTTTTCTGCTCTCTTCCTCTGCCCAATAGTCCACCTATTATTTGATTCTAGACCAGAGATGATGAGGTTTGTCGGTGAATGTATTTGGAAATGTCTGACTAAGGGTGTTGTAAGTCTACCTTCCCCAATGTTGTATGTGTGTTGTTTTAATCTGGTCAGTAATGTATGTTTTGTTTCCCCAATGTAGTGTTTCGAACAGGAGGTGCAGGTGATTATGTAGATGATGTTGCTGGAGTGGAGTGAAAATGTGCCCAGGGTGGGGTGTGATGCTCTGCTGTGTATGTTATGTATGAATTTCCGGTTTTTGTACATACTGTCGTGCTGTGTTTGTGGTGAATGTGAGTTATCTTTAAAGGTTGACCGGACTAAAATGCTTTTAAGGTTATTATTTTTTCTGTGGGCTGAAATGACTTGACAGTATTGTAATGCTGGATGGTGTGTTTGTGTGCGGGAAAAGTTGTGTTTGAGGGTGCGGTGTAGGTTGGAAGTCCTGTGGGAAAATGTGGAGATAAATGGGATTAGCTGCGGCTGGTGCGTAGTCCGGCTGTTGGAAAAAGAGGGGGGAGTGCCTCCAAGCACTGCTGTAAAGGAAGGGGGGTAGGGTGGGTCGGGATGCAAACCCTGGTTAGGGTAGGGGAGGGAGGGGAGGCAAGGGGGGTTGGGATATAGACCCTGGTTAGGGTAGAGGGCGAGGGTTTTTGAGGATCTAGTTGGTGCAGTGGTTGGAGGCCGTCCCCCGCCCTCGGACATCTGGGGCGGAGCTTCCAAGGAGTGAATGGGAGCGAGAGCGGCCAAGGTGCTGTTTTTAATTTGGCGGAGAAAACGTTTAGAATATCCTCTGTGTCTGAGGCTACTGAAAAGAATGGAGGTGGTGTTATGGAAATCTGAAATCAGGGATGAAATACGGTGAAAACGGATGATTTGTGATTTAATTATTCCTTTAAATGTATGTTTGGGGTGGTAGCTGGATTTATGCAAAAGGGCGTGAGTGTCGGTGGATTTAAAATAAACCTTGGTGAGTAGTTTGTTTTGCGTGGGGTTTATTGCTTGAAAAAATACTGTGGTGTCTAAAAAGTGTACCTGATGTGGATCTATTATGTATTTGAGTTTTATTGACGGGTGGTGACTGTTAAGTGTGTTGATGAAATCCGGGAATAGAGCGACATCATGGGGCCAGGCCCCAATGATGTCGTCTAAAAATCTGAAATAAAAGAGGGGTTTTAAGTCACACTTGGCCAGTGCTTCTCGCTCCCATTCACTCATGTAGAGGTTGGCGTAGGATGGGGCGTATCTCTGACCCATGGCTGTCCCATTGACCTGTAGAAAATGTTGATTATTGAATGAAAAGTCATTATTATTTAAACAGATGGTGAGTAATTGTAAGAGGGTTAGGGTTAGGGTTAGGGTTAGGGTTAGGGTTAGGGTTAGGGTTAGGGTTAGGGTAGGGTTAGGGTTAGGGTTAGGGTTAGGGTTAGGGTTAGGGTTAGGGTTAGGGTTAGGGTTAGGGTTAGGGTTAGAGGGTTAGGGTTAGGGTTAGGTTAGGGTTAGGGTTAGGGTTAGGGTTAGGGTTAGGGTTAGGGTTAGGTTAGGGTTAGGGTTAGGGTTAGGGTTAGGGTTAGGGTTAGGGTTAGGGTTAGGGTTAGGGTTAGGGTTAGGGTTAGGGTTAGGGTTAGGGTTAGGGTTAGGGTTAGGGTTAGGGTTAGGGTTAGGGTTAGGGTTAGGGTTAGGGTTAGGGTTAGGGGGTTAGGGTTAGGGTTAGGGTTAGGGTTAGGGTTAGGGTTAGGGTTAGGGTTAGGGTTAGGGTTAGGGTTAGGGTTAGGGTTAGGGTTAGGGTTAGGGTTAGGGTTAGGGTTAGGGTTAGGGTTAGGGTTAGGGTTAGGTTAAGAGAGGACAGCAGACAGTCAAAGACTGCCCACTGGTTAGTGTACTCGCTAATATCTATGTATGTAATGATATCTATCTCCTATCAAGGCCTGGTGGTATTAGAGTAGGAATGATAACATAAAGTTTTTTTGTATATATATTATCAAATTTGATATGATTATTGTTATGTTATTATATTATATTATCATGTTGTGGAGTTATTTCTCATTGAGGCCAAAGGGGAGACGGGTGTTCAACTTGTGAATCCATTGTCTTTCCAGATATTTCCTCTGTTTCTTGGACCAATTGGGATTTGCCTCTAAGATAGTAGTGGTCAGATTATTCCACCCGTGCTCAATGAAATGGCTAACCAAGGGCAGGTGAGTGTCTTTTTTACGGCTGATGTTATATCTATGTTGGGTGAATCGTGTCAGTAGTGTATTGCCAGTTTCACCTACATATTGCATCGAGCACGTGAGACAACTTATGAGATATATGCAATTTTTAGTTTTAGTGTTGGTACTTTTTTGGGTGGCGAACACCTGGTTGGTGTGTTTGTTGTATGCCCAGGGTTCAAATTTGTAAAACTCAGTGCGAGCAGCCTCAGTCTTCTGAGTCAACGGTGTTAATTTGGCTTTAATGAGTATATCCTGTATATTGTTGTTCTTCTTGTAGGCCGTGATTATTCTGTGGTCCACCAATAGACCACCTTGTTCCTGGAGTATTTTGAAATTATTCTTAAAGGCTCTGGCCAATTTAGTGGCAGACTCCGAGTAGAATATGACCAGTGGTATCATGGGGTCCACGTTAATTGGTTTAACTGTTTTGAAAGTACTGTAGACCTGTCTAAGGAAAGACCAAGAGTACCCTCTGGTGGACAAGACCTTGCACAGCACCCTCACGGCAAACCCAAAGTCCTCTATTCTTGTGCAGATTCTGTGGAATCTTAAAAATTGGGATTTGACCAAGCCCGCAAAAGTGTGCTTGGGATGGTGGCTGCTTTTATTCAATAGAGCATGTGTGTCTGTTGCTTTAAAGAACACTTTAATGTCCAATCTGTTTGTTTGCTGGAAATTAGGGCCCTTAAAGGTTGTCGTGTCCAGAAAATCCACCTCAGTGAGACTGTGTGTTGATTTAATGGTGATGGAACTGTTAAAGTTGTTCAGAAAATTGCAGAATGTATCAAACTCCTGTAAAGAGTGTGTCCACACTCCCCAAATATCATCTAGGTATCTATAGTAATGTAAGGGTTTAATGGGAGCCTGTGATAAGGCTGATTGTTCCCACTGGGCCATGAAAATATTGGCAAAAGAGGGAGCAAATTTTTTACCCATGGCCGTGCCTGATATTTGTAAAAAGTATTTATCGTCAAATTCAAAGTCGTTTCTGGTAAGGTTAAGGTATAAGAGTTGTAATATTTCCTTATCTGGACGTTTGGAATCTGGATATAACTGAAAGGGTTAGGGTTAGGGTTAGGGTTAGGGGTTAGGGTTAGGGTTAGGGTTAGGGTTAGGGTTAGGGTTAGGGTTAGGGTTAGGGTTAGGGTTAGGGTTAGGGTTAGGGTTAGGGTTAGGGTTAGGGTTAGGGTTAGGGTTAGGGTTAGGGTTAGGGTTAGGGTTAGGGTTAGGGTTAGGGTTAGGGTTAGGGTTAGGGTTAGGGTTAGGGTTAGAGGGTTAGGGTTAGGGTTAGGGTTAGGGTTAGGGTTAGGGTTAGGGTTAGGGTGGGGTTAGGGTTAGGGTTAGGGTTAGGGTTAGGGTTAGGGTTAGGGTTAGGGTTAGGGTTAGGGTTAGGGTTAGGGTTAGGGTTAGGGTTAGGGTTAGGGTTAGGGTTAGGGTTAGGGTTAGGGTTAGGGTTAGGTTATAGGGATAAATACGTCCTTCGAGGGGCCCCTCAAGAATGTTTTTGCCAATAAATCCGGATAGGAATGCCCTATCATCATGAAACCAAGTTCCTTGGATTCCTTGGCCCCAGGCCTTTCCAATGGTGTGTCGTTTGACCCCGTGGAACCTTGGGAAATATTCGAAATCTTAGTTTGAAACTTTAAAATGGCCATATCTCCGGAACGGTAAGTCGTAGAGACTTGATTTCAACTCTGGCGTGTTCAGCGACCCCAAATTAGGTCTGACGCCACCCACTTTCAAGTCTCTAGGACCTACGGTTCTGGAGTTATAAGCGAAAACGTCGGCCCAATGGGAATGAATGGGCGTCATTGAAAATATCTCTAAGTGTTGAGTCCAAAAAAAAAAAGTTCCCCCAGGAAGTGTCTAGGAGCACGTTTCAGGCCATTTTGAGTGGTCTGGTAATGGTCTGTGGTGAAGTTTTTTAAAAACCCCATTCTTGAGGGGCCCCTCAAGAATGTTTTTGCCAATAACTCCGGATAGGAATGCCCTATCATCATGGAACCAAGTTCCTTGGATTCTTTGGCTCCAGACCTTTCCAATGGTGTGTCGTTTGACCCCGTGGAACCTTGGGAAATGTTCAAAATCTTAGTTTGAAACTTTAAAATGGCCATATCTCCGGAACAGTAAGTCGTAGAGACTCGGGGACAACTCCAGTGTGTTCAACGTTGCCAAATTATGTCTGACGGAACTTGGTTTCAAGTCTCTAGGACCTACGGTTCTGGAGTTATAAGCGAAAACGTCGGCCCAATGGGAATGAATGGGCGTCATTGAAAATATCTCTAAGTGTTGAGTCCAAAAAAAAAGTTCCCCCAGGAAGTGTCTAGGAGCACGTTTCAGGCCATTTTGAGTGGTCTGGTAATGGTCTGTGGTGAAGTTTTTTAAAAACCCTATGTAAAAGTTGGAATCTGAATGTGGAATGTGGAAGTGGAATGTGGAATGTAAAATTAAAAATGTAAAACTCTCTGCACAGTCCTGTCAGAGCACTGAGGTCCTCTGACCAATGTATTCTAGACTGTCCCAGGTTAGGGTTAGGGTTAGGGTTAGGGTTAGGGTTAGGGTTAGGGTTAGGGTTAGGGTTAGGGTTAGGGTTAGGGTTAGGGTTAGGGGTTAGGTTAAGAGAGGACAGCAGACAGTCAAAGACTGCCCACTGGTTAGTGTACTCGCTAATATCTATGTATGTAATGATATCTATCTCCTATCAAGGCCTGGTGGTATTAGAGTAGGAATGATAACATAAAGTTTTTTTGTATATATATTATCAAATTTGATATGATTATTGTTATATTATTATATTATATTATCATGTTGTAGAGTTATTTCTCATTGAGGCCAAAGGGGAGACGGGTGTTCAACTTGTGAATCCATTGTCTTTCCAGGTATTTCCTCTGTTTCTTGGACCAATTGGGATTTGCCTCTAAGATAGTAGTGGTCAGATTATTCCACCCGTGCTCAATGAAATGGCTAACCAAGGGCAGGTGAGTGTCTTTTTTACGGCTGATGTTATATCTATGTTGGGTGAATCGTGTCAGTAGTGTATTGCCAGTTTCACCTACATATTGCATCGAGCACGTGAGACAACTTATGAGATATATGCAATTTTTAGTTTTAGTGTTGGTACTTTTTTGGGTGGCGAACACCTGGTTGGTGTGTTTGTTGTATGCCCAGGGTTCAAATTTGTAAAACTCAGTGCGAGCAGCCTCAGTCTTCTGAGTCAACGGTGTTAATTTGGCTTTGATGAGTATATCCTGTATATTGTTGTTCTTCTTGTAGGCCGTGATTATTCTGTGGTCCACCAATAGACCACCTTGTTCCTGGAGTATTTTAAAATTATTCTTAAAGGCTCTGGCCAATTTAGTGGCAGACTCCGAGTAGAATATGACCAGTGGTATCATGGGGTCCACGTTAATTGGTTTAACTGTTTTGAAAGTACTGTAGACCTGTCTAAGGAAAGACCAAGAGTACCCTCTGGTGGACAAGACCTTGCACAGCACCCTCACGGCAAACCCAAAGTCCTCTATTCTTGTGCAGATTCTGTGGAATCTTAAAAATTGGGATTTGACCAAGCCCGCAAAAGTGTGCTTGGGATGGTGGCTGCTTTTATTCAATAGAGCATGTGTGTCTGTTGCTTTAAAGAACACTTTAATGTCCAATCTGTTTGTTTGCTGGAAATTAGGGCCCTTAAAGGTTGTCGTGTCCAGAAAATCCACCTCAGTGAGACTGTGTGTTGATTTAATGGTGATGGAACTGTTAAAGTTGTTCAGAAAATTGCAGAATGTATCAAACTCCTGTAAAGAGTGTGTCCACACTCCCCAAATATCATCTAGGTATCTATAGTAATGTAAGGGTTTAATGGGAGCCTGTGATAAGGCTGATTGTTCCCACTGGGCCATGAAAATATTGGCAAAAGAGGGAGCAAATTTTTTACCCATGGCCGTGCCTGATATTTGTAAAAAGTATTTATCGTCAAATTCAAAGTCGTTTCTGGTAAGGTTAAGGTATAAGAGTTGTAATATTTCCTTATCTGGACGTTTGGAATCTGGATATAACTGAAAGGGTTAGGGTTAGGGTTAGGGTTAGGGGTTAGGGTTAGGGTTAGGGTTAGGGTTAGGGTTAGGGTTAGGGTTAGGGTTAGGGTTAGGGTTAGGGTTAGGGTTAGGGTTAGGGTTAGGGTTAGGGTTAGGGTTAGGGTTAGGGTTAGGGTTAGGGTTAGGGTTAGGGTTAGGGTTAGGGTTAGGGTTAGGGTTAGGGTTAGAGGGTTAGGGTTAGGGTTAGGGTTAGGGTTAGGGTTAGGGTTAGGGTTAGGGTGGGGTTAGGGTTAGGGTTAGGGTTAGGGTTAGGGTTAGGGTTAGGGTTAGGGTTAGGGTTAGGGTTAGGGTTAGGGTTAGGGTTAGGGTTAGGGTTAGGGTTAGGGTTAGGGTTAGGGTTAGGGTTAGGGTTAGGTTATAGGGATAAATACGTCCTTCGAGGGGCCCCTCAAGAATGTTTTTGCCAATAAATCCGGATAGGAATGCCCTATCATCATGAAACCAAGTTCCTTGGATTCCTTGGCCCCAGGCCTTTCCAATGGTGTGTCGTTTGACCCCGTGGAACCTTGGGAAATATTCGAAATCTTAGTTTGAAACTTTAAAATGGCCATATCTCCGGAACGGTAAGTCGTAGAGACTTGATTTCAACTCTGGCGTGTTCAGCGACCCCAAATTAGGTCTGACGCCACCCACTTTCAAGTCTCTAGGACCTACGGTTCTGGAGTTATAAGCGAAAACGTCGGCCCAATGGGAATGAATGGGCGTCATTGAAAATATCTCTAAGTGTTGAGTCCAAAAAAAAAAAGTTCCCCCAGGAAGTGTCTAGGAGCACGTTTCAGGCCATTTTGAGTGGTCTGGTAATGGTCTGTGGTGAAGTTTTTTAAAAACCCCATTCTTGAGGGGCCCCTCAAGAATGTTTTTGCCAATAACTCCGGATAGGAATGCCCTATCATCATGGAACCAAGTTCCTTGGATTCTTTGGCTCCAGACCTTTCCAATGGTGTGTCGTTTGACCCCGTGGAACCTTGGGAAATGTTCAAAATCTTAGTTTGAAACTTTAAAATGGCCATATCTCCGGAACAGTAAGTCGTAGAGACTCGGGGACAACTCCAGTGTGTTCAACGTTGCCAAATTATGTCTGACGGAACTTGGTTTCAAGTCTCTAGGACCTACGGTTCTGGAGTTATAAGCGAAAACGTCGGCCCAATGGGAATGAATGGGCGTCATTGAAAATATCTCTAAGTGTTGAGTCCAAAAAAAAAGTTCCCCCAGGAAGTGTCTAGGAGCACGTTTCAGGCCATTTTGAGTGGTCTGGTAATGGTCTGTGGTGAAGTTTTTTAAAAACCCTATGTAAAAGTTGGAATCTGAATGTGGAATGTGGAAGTGGAATGTGGAATGTAAAATTAAAAATGTAAAACTCTCTGCACAGTCCTGTCAGAGCACTGAGGTCCTCTGACCAATGTATTCTAGACTGTCCCAGGTTAGGGTTAGGGTTAGGGTTAGGGTTAGGGTTAGGGTTAGGGTTAGGGTTAGGGTTAGGGTTAGGGTTAGGGTTAGGGTTAGGGGTTAGGTTAAGAGAGGACAGCAGACAGTCAAAGACTGCCCACTGGTTAGTGTACTCGCTAATATCTATGTATGTAATGATATCTATCTCCTATCAAGGCCTGGTGGTATTAGAGTAGGAATGATAACATAAAGTTTTTTTGTATATATATTATCAAATTTGATATGATTATTGTTATATTATTATATTATATTATCATGTTGTGGAGTTATTTCTCATTGAGGCCAAAGGGGAGACGGGTGTTCAACTTGTGAATCCATTGTCTTTCCAGGTATTTCCTCTGTTTCTTGGACCAATTGGGATTTGCCTCTAAGATAGTAGTGGTCAGATTATTCCACCCGTGCTCAATGAAATGGCTAACCAAGGGCAGGTGAGTGTCTTTTTTACGGCTGATGTTATATCTATGTTGGGTGAATCGTGTCAGTAGTGTATTGCCAGTTTCACCTACATATTGCATCGAGCACGTGAGACAACTTATGAGATATATGCAATTTTTAGTTTTAGTGTTGGTACTTTTTTGGGTGGCGAACACCTGGTTGGTGTGTTTGTTGTATGCCCAGGGTTCAAATTTGTAAAACTCAGTGCGAGCAGCCTCAGTCTTCTGAGTCAACGGTGTTAATTTGGCTTTGATGAGTATATCCTGTATATTGTTGTTCTTCTTGTAGGCCGTGATTATTCTGTGGTCCACCAATAGACCACCTTGTTCCTGGAGTATTTTAAAATTATTCTTAAAGGCTCTGGCCAATTTAGTGGCAGACTCCGAGTAGAATATGACCAGTGGTATCATGGGGTCCACGTTAATTGGTTTAACTGTTTTGAAAGTACTGTAGACCTGTCTAAGGAAAGACCAAGAGTACCCTCTGGTGGACAAGACCTTGCACAGCACCCTCACGGCAAACCCAAAGTCCTCTATTCTTGTGCAGATTCTGTGGAATCTTAAAAATTGGGATTTGACCAAGCCCGCAAAAGTGTGCTTGGGATGGTGGCTGCTTTTATTCAATAGAGCATGTGTGTCTGTTGCTTTAAAGAACACTTTAATGTCCAATCTGTTTGTTTGCTGGAAATTAGGGCCCTTAAAGGTTGTCGTGTCCAGAAAATCCACCTCAGTGAGACTGTGTGTTGATTTAATGGTGATGGAACTGTTAAAGTTGTTCAGAAAATTGCAGAATGTATCAAACTCCTGTAAAGAGTGTGTCCACACTCCCCAAATATCATCTAGGTATCTATAGTAATGTAAGGGTTTAATGGGAGCCTGTGATAAGGCTGATTGTTCCCACTGGGCCATGAAAATATTGGCAAAAGAGGGAGCAAATTTTTTACCCATGGCCGTGCCTGATATTTGTAAAAAGTATTTATCGTCAAATTCAAAGTCGTTTCTGGTAAGGTTAAGGTATAAGAGTTGTAATATTTCCTTATCTGGACGTTTGGAATCTGGATATAACTGAAAGGTATTTTTGACCGCCTCCATGCCTTGGTCTGTGTTGATATTTGTGTAAAGGCTGTCCACATCCATGGTGAACAGGAAGGCATCAGCTGGAATGTGCAGTAGTTTAATTTTGTTGACAAAGTCGTATGTGTCTTTAATGTAACTGGGATGTTTGATAGATATGGGATTGAGGTATGTCTCCACAAAATGGGCTGTGGCATATGTCTCACTACCACAATCCGAGACAATGGGCCTTCCAGGTGGAATTACATTGGGAAGGCTCCACTTGTCTCTGGCCTTGTGTATTTTTGGCAACATATAAAATAGCCTAGGTCTGGGTTCGGCATCCCCCATCAAAAAGGACCTCTGTTTGGCATTGATGAACTTTTTGGTTTGCAGTTTTTGGAGTATTTCTGTGACTAAAGGAATAGTGTCCTTAAAGATAGGCTTCTTAAGGCTTTTATAGTACTTTGCGTCATTAAGTTGCCTGTAACCCTCCCACAGGTATTGCTCTCTGTCCAAAACGACAACAGAGCTGCCTTTATCAGCTGGTTAGGGTTAGGGTTAGGTTAAGAGAGGACAGCAGACAGTCAAAGACTGCCCACTGGTTAGTGTACTCGCTAATATCTATGTATGTAATGATATCTATCTCCTATCAAGGCCTGGTGGTATTAGAGTAGAAGGTAATTGTGATATTGTTATTTATTATATAATGATTTAATAGGTATTATATTATATTAATTGTTTTGTTCTTATGGTATTTGTAAATATATACAATAAATGTACATATCTTCTGGTATTAAGTATGTATCTACTGCTGGTAGTTAGTACTATACTCAAGTTTTTTTCTCAATTGAGAACCAAAGGGCCAAACATCGCCTCTTATTGTTGGATGTATAGTTTTCGTGTTTATTTCAATTGAATTTTAGACACAATGTTGTATATAAATATATATATACTATAAAGAATCTGGTTTTAGTTGGTATATATTGTCTATGGTTGTTGTTTTGGACTGTAGGAGATGTGGACTTGTCCAGGAGAAGACCAAGAGCACCCTCTGGTGGATATCCCCTGGCGGAGCACTCCTACAACAACTAAAAGATCCGCCTGTCTGATATAAAGATTGGAGAGTTATTATCATCACTGAGAAGTGTGTTTGACTGACTGTGTGTCATGGTCTGTCTGAATCTAAATAACAGGTTACCTACATTCGTAGTGGATGGGAATATAGTGGAATGTGCAGTGGTTGGATCCCACAGACAAGATAATGGGCGTTATTTTGTGATTGAATTGCATTGTAAGATAGGTACTATGTTGTAGCTAAGTTACATTCTAGAATGAGCTCGACCCATTTCTCCACAGAATATAAATTGGGAGATGAATAGAGTCTCCACATGTAAAGGAAACCTATGGCAGATAAGAATTGAGTTCCAGCAAACAGGTGAATGGTTAGGGTTAGGGGAGTGTGTGGTGATGTTAAGGAGGTATAAACACATCATATATAACAAGGCACAGATAGACAGTACTAGGGGTAGGCGGCCCGACAGAAGAGGTCATGACAGGTCTCAAAATGGACGATCATCACGGGGAATGTGGCAAGATGTCAACAATATTGTCTCCACGTATTGCCCGATAGGGATTCATAATAGTGTAATGGACATATATGTATTTTCATACTAAACCAATCATATCCTCTCAATAAAGCATTCCCTTGTGAGAACCCACCACGAGCCCATAACTGCAAAAGCATACTAATTCCCTCCCACTGCTGAAAATACGATGGAAATGTATGTGCTAAACTCTGTATGTCCACAAAGTACACTGTACACCCAGTCACACGTCAAGCCTGTGAGGTCTAGACAAAATAAGATAATCTTGCTCATAGGCCCAGAAAAAAGATGGGATTGAATGTGATGGAAGTAACATTCTAGTGGTCATGTTGCTTAAAGTCAATATAACGATGGCGATTGTATAGTGATAGTGGTGATTTAAAGTGAAATTATGAACTAACTTCCAGGAGGGGAATGGAACCCTAAAATAGAAAGACAGCTAAGAGGCATGACATAATCCAAATGGGATGGCCCTCCATAACAGTAATTATACTCTTTAGGGCAATGGAGGTATTATAGTTCTAATACAAATATGACAGGTATATAGATTTCACGTGTGATGGTGATAATATTATAGTATAATAGTGTTTAGGGTCTAATTAGAGTTAAAACTCAAGGGTAAGGAGAGGGGGATAAAAACCTTGAATGGACAAAAAGGTTAAAAGGCATGACGTCATCCAACTAGGATACCCCTCTATGGCAGTAACGTAGGCCTTAAAGGCAATGGAGGTGTTATATTACCGATATACGTATGACAGGCATAAAATTTCACACTACCAATATGAAACCTGGATTCCTACGTGGGGTTAAACCAAGCAGGCTTTGTGGTGATGTTTGAGGACAAGTAGCGTCTCACGTAGCCAATGTTCGGCCTCAGAATCTCTGATGGACATGACGTTGGGGTCTGACGCCGCTGCCTTGATGGAGGACGCCAGTTTGGCAGTGATCGTGTCAATTATCTTGAGAATCGAAGACTCGCCGATGATGGAGATATGATGAATGGATCGGATCAATCTGCATATCGCTTTGGCCTTTGCCACGAAATCTGGATCATCTATGCCGTAAGATGAGGGCGTGGCCAAACTCTGGTCTCTCGGTGGTGGGTCGTCGGGCGGCGGTGACGTCACTGGTCCAGCTCCCCTGTATCCACGAGTCTGGGGGGGCGGCGTGGTCGGTGGACGAGTCCTGGGTGGTCTGGGTCTAGGGGGTGGGGTGCAAGGTTGCACTCTGGGAGGTGGTGAGGTTCGTCTCGGAGGTGCGGGGCGGCACGCAACCGGAGCCCGATGCCCAGCAGTGCGTGAGCCCGGATGTGGTCTGTGGCCTGACCCGTCTCCACTGGTCGCAAACACTGGGCGACCGCGGCCCCTCCCCTCATTTTGGTAATGGTAATCTTCCTCCTCACTGCTCGGTGATAGTTGGTCTTCGTCATAATAGTCATCATACCTGGATCTAGGTTGACGTTCGGCTCTGGGATCTAGCCACAGCGCAGGTCCACGCCCACGGCTTGGGCAGTCACACCTGGCCCCGGAGCATTCCGGTGAAGGGCAGAACCCCAGAGGGCCCCATCCGACAACTGGCGCGTAAAATGGCGCCCGTCTGGCCCTATGGGCGTCGCCATTTTGGTAAAAATGGCGGACCTCGTGGCTCCTCGGCGCGTAAAGTTCAGCACGGTTGGAGTAAAAGGATTTATTTCGGTTCCTACCAGCTCTATTGCACGGGCCATTGGTCCAGCGATACGGGTAGCAATGTTCATCCATAACGTAACAGGTTTCCTTCTCAATAGTACTTCTTGGTTCGTTAGGGAGTATTGAAAAAATTCGATAAAAACTGGAAAATGATGTTAATCAAATAGATTTGTTTATTTATAGTTGCAGTTAACGGCGGGACGTTTCGGTTACAAAAAAACCTTCATCAGCCTAGCAATCTTGAGAAAGTACCTGTACGAGCGCTAATTGGTGTGCTTCCAGCATGAAGACCAGAGTGAAAGAGGGAGATGAAGGCGGGGGTTGGGCGGATATACCTTTCACCCCGTGACCTCTAAAGTTGGCGATATCCCGGACGAATAAAAAGTAAAGAAATAAAAGGGTTAGGGTTAGGGTTAGGGTTAGGGTTAGGGTTAGGGTTAGGGTTAGGGTTAGGGTTAGGGTTAGGGTTAGGGTTAGGGTTAGGGTTAGGGTTAGGGTTAGGGTTAGGGTTAGGGTTAGGGTTAGGGTTAGGGTTAGGGTTAGGGTTAGGGTTAGGGTTAGGGTTAGGGTTAGGGTTAGGGTTAGGGTTAGGGTTAGGGTTAGGGTTAGGGTTAGGGTTAGGGTTAGGGTTAGGGTTAGGGTTAGGGTTAGGGTTAGGGTTAGGGTTAGGGTTAGGGTTAGGGTTAGGGTTAGGGTTAGGGTTAGGGTTAGGGTTAGGGTTAGGGTTAGGGTTAGGGTTAGGGTTAGGGTTAGGGTTAGGGTTAGAGGGTTAGGGTTAGGGTTAGGGTTAGGGTTAGGGTTAGGGTTAGGGTTAGGGTTAGGGTTAGGGTTAGGGTTAGGGTTAGGGTTAGGTTATAGGGATAAATACGTCCTTCGAGGGGCCCCTCAAGAATGTTTTTGCCAATAAATCCGGATAGGAATGCCCTATCATCATGAAACCAAGTTCCTTGGATTCCTTGGCCCCAGGCCTTTCCAATGGTGTGTCGTTTGACCCCGTGGAACCTTGGGAAATATTCGAAATCTTAGTTTGAAACTTTAAAATGGCCATATCTCCGGAACGGTAAGTCGTAGAGACTTGATTTCAACTCTGGCGTGTTCAGCGACCCCAAATTAGGTCTGACGCCACCCACTTTCAAGTCTCTAGGACCTACGGTTCTGGAGTTATAAGCGAAAACGTCGGCCCAATGGGAATGAATGGGCGTCATTGAAAATATCTCTAAGTGTTGAGTCCAAAAAAAAAAAGTTCCCCCAGGAAGTGTCTAGGAGCACGTTTCAGGCCATTTTGAGTGGTCTGGTAATGGTCTGTGGTGAAGTTTTTTAAAAACCCCATTCTTGAGGGGCCCCTCAAGAATGTTTTTGCCAATAACTCCGGATAGGAATGCCCTATCATCATGGAACCAAGTTCCTTGGATTCTTTGGCTCCAGACCTTTCCAATGGTGTGTCGTTTGACCCCGTGGAACCTTGGGAAATGTTCAAAATCTTAGTTTGAAACTTTAAAATGGCCATATCTCCGGAACAGTAAGTCGTAGAGACTCGGGGACAACTCCAGTGTGTTCAACGTTGCCAAATTATGTCTGACGGAACTTGGTTTCAAGTCTCTAGGACCTACGGTTCTGGAGTTATAAGCGAAAACGTCGGCCCAATGGGAATGAATGGGCGTCATTGAAAATATCTCTAAGTGTTGAGTCCAAAAAAAAAGTTCCCCCAGGAAGTGTCTAGGAGCACGTTTCAGGCCATTTTGAGTGGTCTGGTAATGGTCTGTGGTGAAGTTTTTTAAAAACCCTATGTAAAAGTTGGAATCTGAATGTGGAATGTGGAAGTGGAATGTGGAATGTAAAATTAAAAATGTAAAACTCTCTGCACAGTCCTGTCAGAGCACTGAGGTCCTCTGACCAATGTATTCTAGACTGTCCCAGGTTAGGGTTAGGGTTAGGGTTAGGGTTAGGGTTAGGGTTAGGGTTAGGGTTAGGGTTAGGGTTAGGGTTAGGGTTAGGGTTAGGGGTTAGGTTAAGAGAGGACAGCAGACAGTCAAAGACTGCCCACTGGTTAGTGTACTCGCTAATATCTATGTATGTAATGATATCTATCTCCTATCAAGGCCTGGTGGTATTAGAGTAGGAATGATAACATAAAGTTTTTTTGTATATATATTATCAAATTTGATATGATTATTGTTATATTATTATATTATATTATCATGTTGTAGAGTTATTTCTCATTGAGGCCAAAGGGGAGACGGGTGTTCAACTTGTGAATCCATTGTCTTTCCAGGTATTTCCTCTGTTTCTTGGACCAATTGGGATTTGCCTCTAAGATAGTAGTGGTCAGATTATTCCACCCGTGCTCAATGAAATGGCTAACCAAGGGCAGGTGAGTGTCTTTTTTACGGCTGATGTTATATCTATGTTGGGTGAATCGTGTCAGTAGTGTATTGCCAGTTTCACCTACATATTGCATCGAGCACGTGAGACAACTTATGAGATATATGCAATTTTTAGTTTTAGTGTTGGTACTTTTTTGGGTGGCGAACACCTGGTTGGTGTGTTTGTTGTATGCCCAGGGTTCAAATTTGTAAAACTCAGTGCGAGCAGCCTCAGTCTTCTGAGTCAACGGTGTTAATTTGGCTTTGATGAGTATATCCTGTATATTGTTGTTCTTCTTGTAGGCCGTGATTATTCTGTGGTCCACCAATAGACCACCTTGTTCCTGGAGTATTTTAAAATTATTCTTAAAGGCTCTGGCCAATTTAGTGGCAGACTCCGAGTAGAATATGACCAGTGGTATCATGGGGTCCACGTTAATTGGTTTAACTGTTTTGAAAGTACTGTAGACCTGTCTAAGGAAAGACCAAGAGTACCCTCTGGTGGACAAGACCTTGCACAGCACCCTCACGGCAAACCCAAAGTCCTCTATTCTTGTGCAGATTCTGTGGAATCTTAAAAATTGGGATTTGACCAAGCCCGCAAAAGTGTGCTTGGGATGGTGGCTGCTTTTATTCAATAGAGCATGTGTGTCTGTTGCTTTAAAGAACACTTTAATGTCCAATCTGTTTGTTTGCTGGAAATTAGGGCCCTTAAAGGTTGTCGTGTCCAGAAAATCCACCTCAGTGAGACTGTGTGTTGATTTAATGGTGATGGAACTGTTAAAGTTGTTCAGAAAATTGCAGAATGTATCAAACTCCTGTAAAGAGTGTGTCCACACTCCCCAAATATCATCTAGGTATCTATAGTAATGTAAGGGTTTAATGGGAGCCTGTGATAAGGCTGATTGTTCCCACTGGGCCATGAAAATATTGGCAAAAGAGGGAGCAAATTTTTTACCCATGGCCGTGCCTGATATTTGTAAAAAGTATTTATCGTCAAATTCAAAGTCGTTTCTGGTAAGGTTAAGGTATAAGAGTTGTAATATTTCCTTATCTGGACGTTTGGAATCTGGATATAACTGAAAGGGTTAGGGTTAGGGTTAGGGTTAGGGGTTAGGGTTAGGGTTAGGGTTAGGGTTAGGGTTAGGGTTAGGGTTAGGGTTAGGGTTAGGGTTAGGGTTAGGGTTAGGGTTAGGGTTAGGGTTAGGGTTAGGGTTAGGGTTAGGGTTAGGGTTAGGGTTAGGGTTAGGGTTAGGGTTAGGGTTAGGGTTAGAGGGTTAGGGTTAGGGTTAGGGTTAGGGTTAGGGTTAGGGTTAGGGTTAGGGTGGGGTTAGGGTTAGGGTTAGGGTTAGGGTTAGGGTTAGGGTTAGGGTTAGGGTTAGGGTTAGGGTTAGGGTTAGGGTTAGGGTTAGGGTTAGGGTTAGGGTTAGGGTTAGGGTTAGGGTTAGGGTTAGGGTTAGGTTATAGGGATAAATACGTCCTTCGAGGGGCCCCTCAAGAATGTTTTTGCCAATAAATCCGG
This sequence comes from Ammodytes marinus, assembly GCF_949987685.1. NCBI lineage: Eukaryota > Metazoa > Chordata > Actinopteri > Uranoscopiformes > Ammodytidae > Ammodytes > Ammodytes marinus. The sequence continues at coordinate 62,406 of NW_027648030.1, forward strand.
ATAGGAATGCCCTATCATCATGAAACCAAGTTCCTTGGATTCCTTGGCCCCAGGCCTTTCCAATGGTGTGTCGTTTGACCCCGTGGAACCTTGGGAAATATTCGAAATCTTAGTTTGAAACTTTAAAATGGCCATATCTCCGGAACGGTAAGTCGTAGAGACTTGATTTCAACTCTGGCGTGTTCAGCGACCCCAAATTAGGTCTGACGCCACCCACTTTCAAGTCTCTAGGACCTACGGTTCTGGAGTTATAAGCGAAAACGTCGGCCCAATGGGAATGAATGGGCGTCATTGAAAATATCTCTAAGTGTTGAGTCCAAAAAAAAAAAGTTCCCCCAGGAAGTGTCTAGGAGCACGTTTCAGGCCATTTTGAGTGGTCTGGTAATGGTCTGTGGTGAAGTTTTTTAAAAACCCCATTCTTGAGGGGCCCCTCAAGAATGTTTTTGCCAATAACTCCGGATAGGAATGCCCTATCATCATGGAACCAAGTTCCTTGGATTCTTTGGCTCCAGACCTTTCCAATGGTGTGTCGTTTGACCCCGTGGAACCTTGGGAAATGTTCAAAATCTTAGTTTGAAACTTTAAAATGGCCATATCTCCGGAACAGTAAGTCGTAGAGACTCGGGGACAACTCCAGTGTGTTCAACGTTGCCAAATTATGTCTGACGGAACTTGGTTTCAAGTCTCTAGGACCTACGGTTCTGGAGTTATAAGCGAAAACGTCGGCCCAATGGGAATGAATGGGCGTCATTGAAAATATCTCTAAGTGTTGAGTCCAAAAAAAAAGTTCCCCCAGGAAGTGTCTAGGAGCACGTTTCAGGCCATTTTGAGTGGTCTGGTAATGGTCTGTGGTGAAGTTTTTTAAAAACCCTATGTAAAAGTTGGAATCTGAATGTGGAATGTGGAAGTGGAATGTGGAATGTAAAATTAAAAATGTAAAACTCTCTGCACAGTCCTGTCAGAGCACTGAGGTCCTCTGACCAATGTATTCTAGACTGTCCCAGGTTAGGGTTAGGGTTAGGGTTAGGGTTAGGGTTAGGGTTAGGGTTAGGGTTAGGGTTAGGGTTAGGGTTAGGGTTAGGGTTAGGGGTTAGGTTAAGAGAGGACAGCAGACAGTCAAAGACTGCCCACTGGTTAGTGTACTCGCTAATATCTATGTATGTAATGATATCTATCTCCTATCAAGGCCTGGTGGTATTAGAGTAGGAATGATAACATAAAGTTTTTTTGTATATATATTATCAAATTTGATATGATTATTGTTATATTATTATATTATATTATCATGTTGTGGAGTTATTTCTCATTGAGGCCAAAGGGGAGACGGGTGTTCAACTTGTGAATCCATTGTCTTTCCAGGTATTTCCTCTGTTTCTTGGACCAATTGGGATTTGCCTCTAAGATAGTAGTGGTCAGATTATTCCACCCGTGCTCAATGAAATGGCTAACCAAGGGCAGGTGAGTGTCTTTTTTACGGCTGATGTTATATCTATGTTGGGTGAATCGTGTCAGTAGTGTATTGCCAGTTTCACCTACATATTGCATCGAGCACGTGAGACAACTTATGAGATATATGCAATTTTTAGTTTTAGTGTTGGTACTTTTTTGGGTGGCGAACACCTGGTTGGTGTGTTTGTTGTATGCCCAGGGTTCAAATTTGTAAAACTCAGTGCGAGCAGCCTCAGTCTTCTGAGTCAACGGTGTTAATTTGGCTTTGATGAGTATATCCTGTATATTGTTGTTCTTCTTGTAGGCCGTGATTATTCTGTGGTCCACCAATAGACCACCTTGTTCCTGGAGTATTTTAAAATTATTCTTAAAGGCTCTGGCCAATTTAGTGGCAGACTCCGAGTAGAATATGACCAGTGGTATCATGGGGTCCACGTTAATTGGTTTAACTGTTTTGAAAGTACTGTAGACCTGTCTAAGGAAAGACCAAGAGTACCCTCTGGTGGACAAGACCTTGCACAGCACCCTCACGGCAAACCCAAAGTCCTCTATTCTTGTGCAGATTCTGTGGAATCTTAAAAATTGGGATTTGACCAAGCCCGCAAAAGTGTGCTTGGGATGGTGGCTGCTTTTATTCAATAGAGCATGTGTGTCTGTTGCTTTAAAGAACACTTTAATGTCCAATCTGTTTGTTTGCTGGAAATTAGGGCCCTTAAAGGTTGTCGTGTCCAGAAAATCCACCTCAGTGAGACTGTGTGTTGATTTAATGGTGATGGAACTGTTAAAGTTGTTCAGAAAATTGCAGAATGTATCAAACTCCTGTAAAGAGTGTGTCCACACTCCCCAAATATCATCTAGGTATCTATAGTAATGTAAGGGTTTAATGGGAGCCTGTGATAAGGCTGATTGTTCCCACTGGGCCATGAAAATATTGGCAAAAGAGGGAGCAAATTTTTTACCCATGGCCGTGCCTGATATTTGTAAAAAGTATTTATCGTCAAATTCAAAGTCGTTTCTGGTAAGGTTAAGGTATAAGAGTTGTAATATTTCCTTATCTGGACGTTTGGAATCTGGATATAACTGAAAGGTATTTTTGACCGCCTCCATGCCTTGGTCTGTGTTGATATTTGTGTAAAGGCTGTCCACATCCATGGTGAACAGGAAGGCATCAGCTGGAATGTGCAGTAGTTTAATTTTGTTGACAAAGTCGTATGTGTCTTTAATGTAACTGGGATGTTTGATAGATATGGGATTGAGGTATGTCTCCACAAAATGGGCTGTGGCATATGTCTCACTACCACAATCCGAGACAATGGGCCTTCCAGGTGGAATTACATTGGGAAGGCTCCACTTGTCTCTGGCCTTGTGTATTTTTGGCAACATATAAAATAGCCTAGGTCTGGGTTCGGCATCCCCCATCAAAAAGGACCTCTGTTTGGCATTGATGAACTTTTTGGTTTGCAGTTTTTGGAGTATTTCTGTGACTAAAGGAATAGTGTCCTTAAAGATAGGCTTCTTAAGGCTTTTATAGTACTTTGCGTCATTAAGTTGCCTGTAACCCTCCCACAGGTATTGCTCTCTGTCCAAAACGACAACAGAGCTGCCTTTATCAGCTGGTTAGGGTTAGGGTTAGGTTAAGAGAGGACAGCAGACAGTCAAAGACTGCCCACTGGTTAGTGTACTCGCTAATATCTATGTATGTAATGATATCTATCTCCTATCAAGGCCTGGTGGTATTAGAGTAGAAGGTAATTGTGATATTGTTATTTATTATATAATGATTTAATAGGTATTATATTATATTAATTGTTTTGTTCTTATGGTATTTGTAAATATATACAATAAATGTACATATCTTCTGGTATTAAGTATGTATCTACTGCTGGTAGTTAGTACTATACTCAAGTTTTTTTCTCAATTGAGAACCAAAGGGCCAAACATCGCCTCTTATTGTTGGATGTATAGTTTTCGTGTTTATTTCAATTGAATTTTAGACACAATGTTGTATATAAATATATATATACTATAAAGAATCTGGTTTTAGTTGGTATATATTGTCTATGGTTGTTGTTTTGGACTGTAGGAGATGTGGACTTGTCCAGGAGAAGACCAAGAGCACCCTCTGGTGGATATCCCCTGGCGGAGCACTCCTACAACAACTAAAAGATCCGCCTGTCTGATATAAAGATTGGAGAGTTATTATCATCACTGAGAAGTGTGTTTGACTGACTGTGTGTCATGGTCTGTCTGAATCTAAATAACAGGTTACCTACATTCGTAGTGGATGGGAATATAGTGGAATGTGCAGTGGTTGGATCCCACAGACAAGATAATGGGCGTTATTTTGTGATTGAATTGCATTGTAAGATAGGTACTATGTTGTAGCTAAGTTACATTCTAGAATGAGCTCGACCCATTTCTCCACAGAATATAAATTGGGAGATGAATAGAGTCTCCACATGTAAAGGAAACCTATGGCAGATAAGAATTGAGTTCCAGCAAACAGGTGAATGGTTAGGGTTAGGGGAGTGTGTGGTGATGTTAAGGAGGTATAAACACATCATATATAACAAGGCACAGATAGACAGTACTAGGGGTAGGCGGCCCGACAGAAGAGGTCATGACAGGTCTCAAAATGGACGATCATCACGGGGAATGTGGCAAGATGTCAACAATATTGTCTCCACGTATTGCCCGATAGGGATTCATAATAGTGTAATGGACATATATGTATTTTCATACTAAACCAATCATATCCTCTCAATAAAGCATTCCCTTGTGAGAACCCACCACGAGCCCATAACTGCAAAAGCATACTAATTCCCTCCCACTGCTGAAAATACGATGGAAATGTATGTGCTAAACTCTGTATGTCCACAAAGTACACTGTACACCCAGTCACACGTCAAGCCTGTGAGGTCTAGACAAAATAAGATAATCTTGCTCATAGGCCCAGAAAAAAGATGGGATTGAATGTGATGGAAGTAACATTCTAGTGGTCATGTTGCTTAAAGTCAATATAACGATGGCGATTGTATAGTGATAGTGGTGATTTAAAGTGAAATTATGAACTAACTTCCAGGAGGGGAATGGAACCCTAAAATAGAAAGACAGCTAAGAGGCATGACATAATCCAAATGGGATGGCCCTCCATAACAGTAATTATACTCTTTAGGGCAATGGAGGTATTATAGTTCTAATACAAATATGACAGGTATATAGATTTCACGTGTGATGGTGATAATATTATAGTATAATAGTGTTTAGGGTCTAATTAGAGTTAAAACTCAAGGGTAAGGAGAGGGGGATAAAAACCTTGAATGGACAAAAAGGTTAAAAGGCATGACGTCATCCAACTAGGATACCCCTCTATGGCAGTAACGTAGGCCTTAAAGGCAATGGAGGTGTTATATTACCGATATACGTATGACAGGCATAAAATTTCACACTACCAATATGAAACCTGGATTCCTACGTGGGGTTAAACCAAGCAGGCTTTGTGGTGATGTTTGAGGACAAGTAGCGTCTCACGTAGCCAATGTTCGGCCTCAGAATCTCTGATGGACATGACGTTGGGGTCTGACGCCGCTGCCTTGATGGAGGACGCCAGTTTGGCAGTGATCGTGTCAATTATCTTGAGAATCGAAGACTCGCCGATGATGGAGATATGATGAATGGATCGGATCAATCTGCATATCGCTTTGGCCTTTGCCACGAAATCTGGATCATCTATGCCGTAAGATGAGGGCGTGGCCAAACTCTGGTCTCTCGGTGGTGGGTCGTCGGGCGGCGGTGACGTCACTGGTCCAGCTCCCCTGTATCCACGAGTCTGGGGGGGCGGCGTGGTCGGTGGACGAGTCCTGGGTGGTCTGGGTCTAGGGGGTGGGGTGCAAGGTTGCACTCTGGGAGGTGGTGAGGTTCGTCTCGGAGGTGCGGGGCGGCACGCAACCGGAGCCCGATGCCCAGCAGTGCGTGAGCCCGGATGTGGTCTGTGGCCTGACCCGTCTCCACTGGTCGCAAACACTGGGCGACCGCGGCCCCTCCCCTCATTTTGGTAATGGTAATCTTCCTCCTCACTGCTCGGTGATAGTTGGTCTTCGTCATAATAGTCATCATACCTGGATCTAGGTTGACGTTCGGCTCTGGGATCTAGCCACAGCGCAGGTCCACGCCCACGGCTTGGGCAGTCACACCTGGCCCCGGAGCATTCCGGTGAAGGGCAGAACCCCAGAGGGCCCCATCCGACAACTGGCGCGTAAAATGGCGCCCGTCTGGCCCTATGGGCGTCGCCATTTTGGTAAAAATGGCGGACCTCGTGGCTCCTCGGCGCGTAAAGTTCAGCACGGTTGGAGTAAAAGGATTTATTTCGGTTCCTACCAGCTCTATTGCACGGGCCATTGGTCCAGCGATACGGGTAGCAATGTTCATCCATAACGTAACAGGTTTCCTTCTCAATAGTACTTCTTGGTTCGTTAGGGAGTATTGAAAAAATTCGATAAAAACTGGAAAATGATGTTAATCAAATAGATTTGTTTATTTATAGTTGCAGTTAACGGCGGGACGTTTCGGTTACAAAAAAACCTTCATCAGCCTAGCAATCTTGAGAAAGTACCTGTACGAGCGCTAATTGGTGTGCTTCCAGCATGAAGACCAGAGTGAAAGAGGGAGATGAAGGCGGGGGTTGGGCGGATATACCTTTCACCCCGTGACCTCTAAAGTTGGCGATATCCCGGACGAATAAAAAGTAAAGAAATAAAAGGGTTAGGGTTAGGGTTAGGGTTAGGGTTAGGGTTAGGGTTAGGGTTAGGGTTAGGGTTAGGGTTAGGGTTAGGGTTAGGGTTAGGGTTAGGGTTAGGGTTAGGGTTAGGGTTAGGGTTAGGGTTAGGGTTAGGGTTAGGGTTAGGGTTAGGGTTAGGGTTAGGGTTAGGGTTAGGGTTAGGGTTAGGGTTAGGGTTAGGGTTAGGGTTAGGGTTAGGGTTAGGGTTAGGGTTAGGGTTAGGGTTAGGGTTAGGGTTAGGGTTAGGGTTAGGGTTAGGGTTAGGGTTAGGGTTAGGGTTAGGGTTAGGGTTAGGGTTAGGGTTAGGGTTAGGGTTAGAGGGTTAGGGTTAGGGTTAGGGTTAGGGTTAGGGTTAGGGTTAGGGTTAGGGTTAGGGTTAGGGTTAGGGTTAGGGTTAGGGTTAGGGTTAGGGTTAGGGTTAGGGGTTAGGGTTAGGGTTAGGGTTAGAGGGTTAGGGTTAGGGTTAGGGTTAGGGTTAGGGTTAGGGTTAGGGTTAGGGTTAGGGTTAGGGTTAGGGTTAGGGTTAGGGTTAGGGTTAGGGTTAGGGTTAGGGTTAGGGTTAGGGTTAGGGTTAGGGTTAGGGTTAGGGTTAGGGTTAGGGTTAGGGTTAGGGTTAGGGTTAGGGTTAGGGTTAGGGTTAGGGTTAGGGTTAGGGTTAGGGTTAGGGTTAGGGTTAGGGTTAGGGTTAGGGTTAGGGTTAGGGTTAGGGTTAGGGTTAGGGTTAGGGTTAGGTTATAGGGATAAATACGTCCTTCGAGGGGCCCCTCAAGAATGTTTTTGCCAATAAATCCGGATAGGAATGCCCTATCATCATGAAACCAAGTTCCTTGGATTCCTTGGCCCCAGGCCTTTCCAATGGTGTGTCGTTTGACCCCGTGGAACCTTGGGAAATATTCGAAATCTTAGTTTGAAACTTTAAAATGGCCATATCTCCGGAACGGTAAGTCGTAGAGACTTGATTTCAACTCTGGCGTGTTCAGCGACCCCAAATTAGGTCTGACGCCACCCACTTTCAAGTCTCTAGGACCTACGGTTCTGGAGTTATAAGCGAAAACGTCGGCCCAATGGGAATGAATGGGCGTCATTGAAAATATCTCTAAGTGTTGAGTCCAAAAAAAAAAAGTTCCCCCAGGAAGTGTCTAGGAGCACGTTTCAGGCCATTTTGAGTGGTCTGGTAATGGTCTGTGGTGAAGTTTTTTAAAAACCCCATTCTTGAGGGGCCCCTCAAGAATGTTTTTGCCAATAACTCCGGATAGGAATGCCCTATCATCATGGAACCAAGTTCCTTGGATTCTTTGGCTCCAGACCTTTCCAATGGTGTGTCGTTTGACCCCGTGGAACCTTGGGAAATGTTCAAAATCTTAGTTTGAAACTTTAAAATGGCCATATCTCCGGAACAGTAAGTCGTAGAGACTCGGGGACAACTCCAGTGTGTTCAACGTTGCCAAATTATGTCTGACGGAACTTGGTTTCAAGTCTCTAGGACCTACGGTTCTGGAGTTATAAGCGAAAACGTCGGCCCAATGGGAATGAATGGGCGTCATTGAAAATATCTCTAAGTGTTGAGTCCAAAAAAAAAGTTCCCCCAGGAAGTGTCTAGGAGCACGTTTCAGGCCATTTTGAGTGGTCTGGTAATGGTCTGTGGTGAAGTTTTTTAAAAACCCTATGTAAAAGTTGGAATCTGAATGTGGAATGTGGAAGTGGAATGTGGAATGTAAAATTAAAAATGTAAAACTCTCTGCACAGTCCTGTCAGAGCACTGAGGTCCTCTGACCAATGTATTCTAGACTGTCCCAGGTTAGGGTTAGGGTTAGGGTTAGGGTTAGGGTTAGGGTTAGGGTTAGGGTTAGGGTTAGGGTTAGGGTTAGGGTTAGGGTTAGGGGTTAGGTTAAGAGAGGACAGCAGACAGTCAAAGACTGCCCACTGGTTAGTGTACTCGCTAATATCTATGTATGTAATGATATCTATCTCCTATCAAGGCCTGGTGGTATTAGAGTAGGAATGATAACATAAAGTTTTTTTGTATATATATTATCAAATTTGATATGATTATTGTTATATTATTATATTATATTATCATGTTGTGGAGTTATTTCTCATTGAGGCCAAAGGGGAGACGGGTGTTCAACTTGTGAATCCATTGTCTTTCCAGGTATTTCCTCTGTTTCTTGGACCAATTGGGATTTGCCTCTAAGATAGTAGTGGTCAGATTATTCCACCCGTGCTCAATGAAATGGCTAACCAAGGGCAGGTGAGTGTCTTTTTTACGGCTGATGTTATATCTATGTTGGGTGAATCGTGTCAGTAGTGTATTGCCAGTTTCACCTACATATTGCATCGAGCACGTGAGACAACTTATGAGATATATGCAATTTTTAGTTTTAGTGTTGGTACTTTTTTGGGTGGCGAACACCTGGTTGGTGTGTTTGTTGTATGCCCAGGGTTCAAATTTGTAAAACTCAGTGCGAGCAGCCTCAGTCTTCTGAGTCAACGGTGTTAATTTGGCTTTGATGAGTATATCCTGTATATTGTTGTTCTTCTTGTAGGCCGTGATTATTCTGTGGTCCACCAATAGACCACCTTGTTCCTGGAGTATTTTAAAATTATTCTTAAAGGCTCTGGCCAATTTAGTGGCAGACTCCGAGTAGAATATGACCAGTGGTATCATGGGGTCCACGTTAATTGGTTTAACTGTTTTGAAAGTACTGTAGACCTGTCTAAGGAAAGACCAAGAGTACCCTCTGGTGGACAAGACCTTGCACAGCACCCTCACGGCAAACCCAAAGTCCTCTATTCTTGTGCAGATTCTGTGGAATCTTAAAAATTGGGATTTGACCAAGCCCGCAAAAGTGTGCTTGGGATGGTGGCTGCTTTTATTCAATAGAGCATGTGTGTCTGTTGCTTTAAAGAACACTTTAATGTCCAATCTGTTTGTTTGCTGGAAATTAGGGCCCTTAAAGGTTGTCGTGTCCAGAAAATCCACCTCAGTGAGACTGTGTGTTGATTTAATGGTGATGGAACTGTTAAAGTTGTTCAGAAAATTGCAGAATGTATCAAACTCCTGTAAAGAGTGTGTCCACACTCCCCAAATATCATCTAGGTATCTATAGTAATGTAAGGGTTTAATGGGAGCCTGTGATAAGGCTGATTGTTCCCACTGGGCCATGAAAATATTGGCAAAAGAGGGAGCAAATTTTTTACCCATGGCCGTGCCTGATATTTGTAAAAAGTATTTATCGTCAAATTCAAAGTCGTTTCTGGTAAGGTTAAGGTATAAGAGTTGTAATATTTCCTTATCTGGACGTTTGGAATCTGGATATAACTGAAAGGTATTTTTGACCGCCTCCATGCCTTGGTCTGTGTTGATATTTGTGTAAAGGCTGTCCACATCCATGGTGAACAGGAAGGCATCAGCTGGAATGTGCAGTAGTTTAATTTTGTTGACAAAGTCGTATGTGTCTTTAATGTAACTGGGATGTTTGATAGATATGGGATTGAGGTATGTCTCCACAAAATGGGCTGTGGCATATGTCTCACTACCACAATCCGAGACAATGGGCCTTCCAGGTGGAATTACATTGGGAAGGCTCCACTTGTCTCTGGCCTTGTGTATTTTTGGCAACATATAAAATAGCCTAGGTCTGGGTTCGGCATCCCCCATCAAAAAGGACCTCTGTTTGGCATTGATGAACTTTTTGGTTTGCAGTTTTTGGAGTATTTCTGTGACTAAAGGAATAGTGTCCTTAAAGATAGGCTTCTTAAGGCTTTTATAGTACTTTGCGTCATTAAGTTGCCTGTAACCCTCCCACAGGTATTGCTCTCTGTCCAAAACGACAACAGAGCTGCCTTTATCAGCTGGTTAGGGTTAGGGTTAGGTTAAGAGAGGACAGCAGACAGTCAAAGACTGCCCACTGGTTAGTGTACTCGCTAATATCTATGTATGTAATGATATCTATCTCCTATCAAGGCCTGGTGGTATTAGAGTAGAAGGTAATTGTGATATTGTTATTTATTATATAATGATTTAATAGGTATTATATTATATTAATTGTTTTGTTCTTATGGTATTTGTAAATATATACAATAAATGTACATATCTTCTGGTATTAAGTATGTATCTACTGCTGGTAGTTAGTACTATACTCAAGTTTTTTTCTCAATTGAGAACCAAAGGGCCAAACATCGCCTCTTATTGTTGGATGTATAGTTTTCGTGTTTATTTCAATTGAATTTTAGACACAATGTTGTATATAAATATATATATACTATAAAGAATCTGGTTTTAGTTGGTATATATTGTCTATGGTTGTTGTTTTGGACTGTAGGAGATGTGGACTTGTCCAGGAGAAGACCAAGAGCACCCTCTGGTGGATATCCCCTGGCGGAGCACTCCTACAACAACTAAAAGATCCGCCTGTCTGATATAAAGATTGGAGAGTTATTATCATCACTGAGAAGTGTGTTTGACTGACTGTGTGTCATGGTCTGTCTGAATCTAAATAACAGGTTACCTACATTCGTAGTGGATGGGAATATAGTGGAATGTGCAGTGGTTGGATCCCACAGACAAGATAATGGGCGTTATTTTGTGATTGAATTGCATTGTAAGATAGGTACTATGTTGTAGCTAAGTTACATTCTAGAATGAGCTCGACCCATTTCTCCACAGAATATAAATTGGGAGATGAATAGAGTCTCCACATGTAAAGGAAACCTATGGCAGATAAGAATTGAGTTCCAGCAAACAGGTGAATGGTTAGGGTTAGGGGAGTGTGTGGTGATGTTAAGGAGGTATAAACACATCATATATAACAAGGCACAGATAGACAGTACTAGGGGTAGGCGGCCCGACAGAAGAGGTCATGACAGGTCTCAAAATGGACGATCATCACGGGGAATGTGGCAAGATGTCAACAATATTGTCTCCACGTATTGCCCGATAGGGATTCATAATAGTGTAATGGACATATATGTATTTTCATACTAAACCAATCATATCCTCTCAATAAAGCATTCCCTTGTGAGAACCCACCACGAGCCCATAACTGCAAAAGCATACTAATTCCCTCCCACTGCTGAAAATACGATGGAAATGTATGTGCTAAACTCTGTATGTCCACAAAGTACACTGTACACCCAGTCACACGTCAAGCCTGTGAGGTCTAGACAAAATAAGATAATCTTGCTCATAGGCCCAGAAAAAAGATGGGATTGAATGTGATGGAAGTAACATTCTAGTGGTCATGTTGCTTAAAGTCAATATAACGATGGCGATTGTATAGTGATAGTGGTGATTTAAAGTGAAATTATGAACTAACTTCCAGGAGGGGAATGGAACCCTAAAATAGAAAGACAGCTAAGAGGCATGACATAATCCAAATGGGATGGCCCTCCATAACAGTAATTATACTCTTTAGGGCAATGGAGGTATTATAGTTCTAATACAAATATGACAGGTATATAGATTTCACGTGTGATGGTGATAATATTATAGTATAATAGTGTTTAGGGTCTAATTAGAGTTAAAACTCAAGGGTAAGGAGAGGGGGATAAAAACCTTGAATGGACAAAAAGGTTAAAAGGCATGACGTCATCCAACTAGGATACCCCTCTATGGCAGTAACGTAGGCCTTAAAGGCAATGGAGGTGTTATATTACCGATATACGTATGACAGGCATAAAATTTCACACTACCAATATGAAACCTGGATTCCTACGTGGGGTTAAACCAAGCAGGCTTTGTGGTGATGTTTGAGGACAAGTAGCGTCTCACGTAGCCAATGTTCGGCCTCAGAATCTCTGATGGACATGACGTTGGGGTCTGACGCCGCTGCCTTGATGGAGGACGCCAGTTTGGCAGTGATCGTGTCAATTATCTTGAGAATCGAAGACTCGCCGATGATGGAGATATGATGAATGGATCGGATCAATCTGCATATCGCTTTGGCCTTTGCCACGAAATCTGGATCATCTATGCCGTAAGATGAGGGCGTGGCCAAACTCTGGTCTCTCGGTGGTGGGTCGTCGGGCGGCGGTGACGTCACTGGTCCAGCTCCCCTGTATCCACGAGTCTGGGGGGGCGGCGTGGTCGGTGGACGAGTCCTGGGTGGTCTGGGTCTAGGGGGTGGGGTGCAAGGTTGCACTCTGGGAGGTGGTGAGGTTCGTCTCGGAGGTGCGGGGCGGCACGCAACCGGAGCCCGATGCCCAGCAGTGCGTGAGCCCGGATGTGGTCTGTGGCCTGACCCGTCTCCACTGGTCGCAAACACTGGGCGACCGCGGCCCCTCCCCTCATTTTGGTAATGGTAATCTTCCTCCTCACTGCTCGGTGATAGTTGGTCTTCGTCATAATAGTCATCATACCTGGATCTA
>NW_027648030.1:80000-83195 GCF_949987685.1 Ammodytes marinus
TAGGGTTAGGGTTAGGGTTAGGGTTAGGGTTAGGGTTAGGGTTAGGGTTAGGGTTAGGGTTAGGGTTAGGGTTAGGGTTAGGGTTAGGGTTAGGGTTAGGGTTAGGGTTAGGGTTAGGGTTAGGGTTAGGGTTAGGGTTAGGGTTAGGGTTAGGGTTAGGGTTAGGGTTAGGGTTAGGGTTAGGGTTAGGGTTAGGGTTAGGGTTAGGGTTAGGGTTAGGGTTAGGGTTAGGGTTAGGGTTAGGGTTAGGGTTAGGGTTAGGGTTAGGGTTAGGGTTAGGGTTAGGGTTAGGGTTAGGGTTGGGTTGGGTTAGGGTTAGGGTTAGGGTTAGGGTTAGGGTTAGGGTTAGGGTTAGGGTTAGGGTTAGGGTTAGGGTTAGGGTTAGGGTTAGGGTTAGGGTTAGGGTTAGGGTTAGGGTTAGGGTTAGGGTTAGGGTTAGGGTTAGGGTTAGGGTTAGGGTTAGGGTTAGGGTTAGGGTTAGGGTTAGGGTTAGGGTTAGGGTTAGGGTTAGGGTTAGGGTTAGGGTTAGGGTTAGGGTTAGGGTTAGGGTTAGGGTTAGGGTTAGGGTTAGGGTTAGGGTTAGGGTTAGGGTTAGGGTTAGGGTTAGGGTTAGGGTTAGGGTTAGGGTTAGGGTTAGGGTTAGGGTTAGGGTTAGGGTTAGGGTTAGGGTTAGGGTTAGGGTTAGGGTTAGGGTTAGGGTTAGGGTTAGGGTTAGGGTTAGGGTTAGGGTTAGGGTTAGGGTTAGGGTTAGGGTTAGGGTTAGGGTTAGGGTTAGGGTTAGGGTTAGGGTTAGGGTTAGGGTTAGGGTTAGGGTTAGGGTTAGGGTTAGGGTTAGGGTTAGGGTTAGGGTTAGGGTTAGGGTTAGGGTTAGGGTTAGGGTTAGGGTTAGGGTTAGGGTTAGGGTTAGGGTTAGGGTTAGGGTTAGGGTTAGGGTTAGGGTTAGGGTTAGGGTTAGGGTTAGGGTTAGGGTTAGGGTTAGGGTTAGGGTTAGGGTTAGGGTTAGGGTTAGGGTTAGGGTTAGGGTTAGGGTTAGGGTTAGGGTTAGGGTTAGGGTTAGGGTTAGGGTTAGGGTTAGGGTTAGGGTTAGGGTTAGGGTTAGGGTTAGGGTTAGGGTTAGGGTTAGGGTTAGGGTTAGGGTTAGGGTTAGGGTTAGGGTTAGGGTTAGGGTTAGGGTTAGGGTTAGGGTTAGGGTTAGGGTTAGGGTTAGGGTTAGGGTTAGGGTTAGGGTTAGGGTTAGGGTTAGGGTTAGGGTTAGGGTTAGGGTTAGGGTTAGGGTTAGGGTTAGGGTTAGGGTTAGGGTTAGGGTTAGGGTTAGGGTTAGGGTTAGGGTTAGGGTTAGGGTTAGGGTTAGGGTTAGGGTTAGGGTTAGGGTTAGGGTTAGGGTTAGGGTTAGGGTTAGGGTTAGGGTTAGGGTTAGGGTTAGGGTTAGGGTTAGGGTTAGGGTTAGGGTTAGGGTTAGGGTTAGGGTTAGGGTTAGGGTTAGGGTTAGGGTTAGGGTTAGGGTTAGGGTTAGGGTTAGGGTTAGGGTTAGGGTTAGGGTTAGGGTTAGGGTTAGGGTTAGGGTTAGGGTTAGGGTTAGGGTTAGGGTTAGGGTTAGGGTTAGGGTTAGGGTTAGGGTTAGGGTTAGGGTTAGGGTTAGGGTTAGGGTTAGGGTTAGGGTTAGGGTTAGGGTTAGGGTTAGGGTTAGGGTTAGGGTTAGGGTTAGGGTTAGGGTTAGGGTTAGGGTTAGGGTTAGGGTTAGGGTTAGGGTTAGGGTTAGGGTTAGGGTTAGGGTTAGGGTTAGGGTTAGGGTTAGGGTTAGGGTTAGGGTTAGGGTTAGGGTTAGGGTTAGGGTTAGGGTTAGGGTTAGGGTTAGGGTTAGGGTTAGGGTTAGGGTTAGGGTTAGGGTTAGGGTTAGGGTTAGGGTTAGGGTTAGGGTTAGGGTTAGGGTTAGGGTTAGGGTTAGGGTTAGGGTTAGGGTTAGGGTTAGGGTTAGGGTTAGGGTTAGGGTTAGGGTTAGGGTTAGGGTTAGGGTTAGGGTTAGGGTTAGGGTTAGGGTTAGGGTTAGGGTTAGGGTTAGGGTTAGGGTTAGGGTTAGGGTTAGGGTTAGGGTTAGGGTTAGGGTTAGGGTTAGGGTTAGGGTTAGGGTTAGGGTTAGGGTTAGGGTTAGGGTTAGGGTTAGGGTTAGGGTTAGGGTTAGGGTTAGGGTTAGGGTTAGGGTTAGGGTTAGGGTTAGGGTTAGGGTTAGGGTTAGGGTTAGGGTTAGGGTTAGGGTTAGGGTTAGGGTTAGGGTTAGGGTTAGGGTTAGGGTTAGGGTTAGGGTTAGGGTTAGGGTTAGGGTTAGGGTTAGGGTTAGGGTTAGGGTTAGGGTTAGGGTTAGGGTTAGGGTTAGGGTTAGGGTTAGGGTTAGGGTTAGGGTTAGGGTTAGGGTTAGGGTTAGGGTTAGGGTTAGGGTTAGGGTTAGGGTTAGGGTTAGGGTTAGGGTTAGGGTTAGGGTTAGGGTTAGGGTTAGGGTTAGGGTTAGGGTTAGGGTTAGGGTTAGGGTTAGGGTTAGGGTTAGGGTTAGGGTTAGGGTTAGGGTTAGGGTTAGGGTTAGGGTTAGGGTTAGGGTTAGGGTTAGGGTTAGGGTTAGGGTTAGGGTTAGGGTTAGGGTTAGGGTTAGGGTTAGGGTTAGGGTTAGGGTTAGGGTTAGGGTTAGGGTTAGGGTTAGGGTTAGGGTTAGGGTTAGGGTTAGGGTTAGGGTTAGGGTTAGGGTTAGGGTTAGGGTTAGGGTTAGGGTTAGGGTTAGGGTTAGGGTTAGGGTTAGGGTTAGGGTTAGGGTTAGGGTTAGGGTTAGGGTTAGGGTTAGGGTTAGGGTTAGGGTTAGGGTTAGGGGTTAGGGTTAGGGTTAGGGTTAGGGTTAGGGTTAGGGTTAGGGTTAGGGTTAGGGTTAGGGTTAGGGTTAGGGTTAGGGTTAGGGTTAGGGTTAGGGTTAGGGTTAGGGTTAGGGTTAGGGTTAGGGTTAGGGTTAGGGTTAGGGTTAGGGTTAGGGTTAGGGTTAGGGTTAGGGTTAGGGTTAGGGTTAGGGTTAGGGTTAGGGTTAGGGTTAGGGTTAGGGTTAGGGTTAGGGTTAGGGTTAGGGTTAGGGTTAGGGTTAGGGTTAGGGTTAGGGTTAGGGTTAGGGTTAGGGTTAGGGTTAGGGTTAGGGTTAGGGTTAGGGTTAGGGTTAGGGTTAGG
>NW_027648029.1:12500-15000 GCF_949987685.1 Ammodytes marinus
TTAGTATGTAGTGTAGTACAAAGAAAAGAGTATGTGATTTGGAACGCAGGGTAAATCTTAACATTTTAAACTGGTCAACTTTACAAAAATCCAGGGACTGGGCGCTCCGGTGGTGTAGTGGATAGAGCGCGTACCATATTGGCTCCGGCCTTCGTTGCAGTGGTCGCGGGTTCAAATCTGACCAGTGGACCTTTACTGCAGGCCATCCCCTCTCTCTCTCTCTCTCTCTCTCTCTCTCTCTCTCTCTCTCTCTCTCTCTGTCTCCCCATTTCAACTCTGTACTGTCTAATAAAGCTTGAAAATGCCAAAAAAATAAAAAAATAAAAAAATCCAGGGACCAGCAAGCAAGTGGGCAGGCGGGCACTATGCTTAACTGGTAAATGTTTTTAGCCATCCCCCTTAATAATTAATCTCACACACACACACACACACACACACACACACACACACACACATAGAGAGAGACACACACACACACACACAGAGACACACACTCGCTGCCAGAAGTAAGATTGATTATTCGATTAGAGGTGGGGATCAACAATGACCTGCGTGCGGCTTTATTTCACACACCGTTTGACTGGCGAGAATTACCTTCCGCCGATATGCACAATCGCTCTTTTAATACTGAGAGAGAGAGAGAGAGAGAGAGAGATAGATAGATAGATAGATAGATAGATAGATAGATAGATAGATAGATAGATAGATAGATAGATAGATAGATAGATAGATAGATAGATAGATAGATAGATAGATAGATAGATAGATAGATAGATAGATAGATAGATAGATAGATAGATAGATAGATAGATAGATAGATAGATAGATAGATAGATAGATAGATAGATAGATAGATAGATAGATAGATAGATAGATAGATAGATAGATAGATAGATAGATAGATAGATAGATAGATAGATAGATAGATAGATAGATAGATAGATAGATAGATAGATAGATAGATAGATAGATAGATAGATAGATGGATGGATGGATGGATGGACAGAGAATTACCTTTCGTTGATATGCACAATCGCTCTTTTAATACTGAGATAGATAGAGAGAAACAGACAGACAGACAGACAGAGAGACAGACAGACAGACAGAGACAGACAGACAGACAGATAGACAGATAGACAGATAGACAGATAGACAGATAGACAGATAGATAGATAGATAGATAGATAGATAGATAGATAGATAGATAGATAGATAGATAGATAGATAGATAGATAGATAGATAGATAGATAGATAGATAGATAGATAGATAGATAGATAGATAGATAGATAGATAGATAGATAGATAGATAGATAGATAGATAGATAGATAGATAGATAGATAGATAGATAGATAGATAGATAGATAGATAGATAGATAGATAGATATATAGATAGATAGATAGATAGATAGATAGATAGATAGATAGATAGATAGATAGATAGATAGATAGATAGATAGATAGATAGATAGATAGATAGATATGAGACTATAGGCCTACATTGTATTTACACATTCTGAGCTATTAGTTACCTTGAAGTATGCAGGTGAAACTCATATTATTAGAATATCATGGAAAATTAATTGGAATTTAGGCAAGAATTCATGCAAAAGGGGCCCAAACCAAGTACTGAGTACACATGGATGATTATACTTTAGAGGGCCGACATTTCTGTATTTAAAATCCCTTTTTTTATTGGTATGAATGTAACTGTTTTAATTAGGCTATATTGTACTTTCACCCATTCCATTTTAGTTGCTGCCACTCTTCACCACTGTGTAAATGTTTCAATTGTTTTTTTTCTCTTCACCTGTTGTTGTGTATTTGATGTATGTGCATTGAATATTGTGTATGTATTGTTGTTTTTCCTTTGAATTTGTTTTGAACTCGACGTCATTGTAAATGAGGGTCACCCCTCAATTGGTCTCTCGAGGATAAATACAAGTTAAAGGTGCAGTGTGTAATATGACATCATCAAGAAAGTTCTACAAAGTTCTAGAATGCAACACTCCCTGGGTAACCCCACCCCTTTAGAATAATAACAGAAGCTACAGTGGCCTTCAAGGACAAGAACAATTCTAAATGTTAAACAATGCACCTGATGACATTCCAACTATGACACTTTCAAGATGGCGGCACTAGGCCTTGGTCCAAAATATGCAGAAATATGGACATATATGAGACCCTTTCTAAGGGGAAAAAATAATAATTCAAAACATTTTTTTCAGCTAGTATGCACTAAATTAAATGTACTTATGGATATTATAATTACTTTCTACAAAATCTGCTAGGAAATAAAACCCAAAATTCTAAACACTGCAGGCTTAAATGAAGGTAGACAGTGCCAAGATTTCTTTTAACTGTTTTTTTTCTTTTTCTTTTTCTTTTATGTCGAGAAAGAAAAGTCTCAGAGAATTTTCCTAAAATCCTCCTCAACCCTCGAGCTCATAAAACACACACACACGCACACACACACACACATACAGTCACGCACGCACGC
>NW_027648029.1:40000-42500 GCF_949987685.1 Ammodytes marinus
CACACACGAAGAGAGAGAGACACACACACACACACACACACACGAAGAGAGAGAGACACACACACACACACACACACACACACACACAGAGAGAGAGACACACACACACACACACACAGAGAGAGAGAGACACACACACACACACACACACACACACACACACACACACACAGAGAGAGACACACACACACACACACACACACACACACACACACACACACACACACACACACACACACAGAGAGAGACACACACACACACACACACACACACACAGATAGAGACACACACACACACACACACACACACACGGACCCCTATATCGGTCTGACATTACATAAACATAAATATACGATATGAATTCACATCATACATTATTTACTATGAAGCTTCTCTCGGAAAACACATTTACATATTTGCAAAAGAAATAATCCAGCCGTCTCATAAACTAAGACCACAAAATCTGTGTGTGTGTGTGTGTGTGTGTGTGTGTGTGTGTGTGTGTGTGTGTGTGTGTGTGTGTGTGTGTGTGTGTGTGTTTGTGTGTGTGTGTGTGTGTGTGTGTGTGTGTGTGTGTGTGTGTGTGTGTGTGTGTGTGTGTGTGTGTGTGTGTGTGAGTGTGAGTGTGAGTGTGTGTGTGTGTGTGTGAGTGTGTGTGTGTGTTTTATTAAAGACCGACTTTACCAGTTGGAATATGAAGGTGTATTGAATTCTGAGATCCTATGTAGTATAAATGTGCAAACATTTTAGAAATCGGTTCATCCTAGCCTGAGAAAAAGCCAGAAAGAGTGTTTTATGGTCTCACTGTCTAACCCTACATTTTTACTAGTGTGACATCACATTTTTACTAGTGTGACATCACACTAGTAAAAATGTAGGGTTAGGATTAACAGGACAGCTGGGCCAAGGGAAGACTGAGGGAAGACTGAGGGAAGAAAAACCTCATTCATTATGTTATAGTAGTGATTTTATAATGATAGAACGCCGGTTCCGTATGGGTGAAGTATTCCTTTAAACCTGCAGTGTGTAGAATTTTGGGTTGTATTTCCAAGCAGATTTTGTAGAAAGTAATTATAATATCCATAAGTACATTTAATTTAGTGCATAATAGCTGAAAATAATAGCCTTAGAAAGGGTCTCATATATGTCCATATTTCTGCATATTTTGGACCAAGGCCTAGTGCCGCCATCTTGAAAGTGTCATAGTTGGAATGTCATCAGGTGCATTGTTTAGAATTGTTCTTGTCCTTGAAGGCCACTGTAGCTTCTGTTATTATTCGAAAGGGGTGGGGTTACCCAGGGAGCGTTGCATTCTAGAACTTTGTAGAACTTTCTTGATGATGTCATATTACACACTGCAGGTTTAATGAAACCTACAGTAAGAGGGTTGAATTGAATCTTTGAATATTTTAGTAATTTTCTAATGATGTTCTAATGCCATTGGTTGGCAGATCCAGAGTGGCACTGGGCAGATCCAATAGTTTTAAACTTCAACAGACACCCGCCTGCCTTCAAGTGAGTGAACGTTTGTCAATTGAGCGATTCCAGACCTTCTGTACAAATGAAATGAAGTACGATGGTCTGGTAGGACCAAGCTAAATGAAGTACGATGGTCTGGTATAGGACCAGGCTATATAAATGTAGTGTAGGGTAAAAATGCTTTGCAAGGAACTCTAAGAAAAAAAAACGTACACACACACACACACACACACACACACACACACACAAACACACACACAAAAAGTTAGGAATAAACAAATAACAGTTGTTGAAACAAAGCGAGGTAAGTGAAGTGAGGCTGAATCTGTGTTGATGTAGAGAACCCATCTGTTAACGCTTAAGTGCTGCAGTAGCGCAGACACACACACACACACACACACACACACACACACACACACACACACACACACACACACACACACACACACACACACACACACACACACACACACACACACACACACACACACACACACACACACACACACACACAGATATCTGCAGAACAAAATATTGCGTTCATGCCTCAACAGAGAAAACTACAATTAGACAAATCAGCAAAACAGTCCGCAGCTGCTCGGAGCTCGTTCTGACTTCTACAATATAAAATGCACAAAAGAGTTTTGAGGCTTTGCAGATAATAATGCATTTAAAATATTATACTATGCCTCTCCGGTGGCGTAGTGGATAGAGCGTGCACCATATTGGCTCCGGCCTTCGTTGCAGTGGTCGCGGGTTCAAATCCGACCCGTGGACCTTTACTGCAGGTCATCCCCCCTCTCTCTCCCCCTCTCTCTCTCTCTGTCTCTCTCTGTCTCCCCATTTCAACTCTGTACTGTCTGTAATGCCAAAAAAATATCTTATGAAAAAAAAAAATATATATTATACTAAACAGAGCATGGCTTTTCCAAATCACCTAGACATAGGTGGTTGCTGTCTTCATTGTAGCTTGATTGCCGGTTCCGTATGGGTGAAGTATTCCTTTAAACCTGCAGTGTGT
>NW_027648029.1:52500-72500 GCF_949987685.1 Ammodytes marinus
GCCGACTGTGGCTCAGTTGGTAGAGCGGGTCGGCCGATGATCAAAGGGTTGGAGGTTCGATCCCCGCCCTGCCACCCGTGTCATAGTTGTTGTGTCCTTGGGCAAGACACTTCACCCACCTTGCCTCGTGTGAATGTGGATAGTTAGCCTGCTGCTATCGGTGTATGAATGTGTGTGTGAATGGTAACGTGGGAAAGGAAAACAGTCTCCCTTGCAAAAGAGTCTCCGGTCTCAATGGGATTTACTGTAGAAATAAAGGTTAAAAAAAAAAAAAAAACCCTTCCTAAAATGACCACACACATTCTTTAGGCCCCTCCAAGTCCTTTTAATATCTGTCTTTGGTGATTTCGACCTTTTGGACTCTGTCACTTTAAAAGATTAACAAGAGGTCAGTGGCCTTGTCTGAAATCAGTCTAATGAATGTAGCTCAAGATCCACTCGTGTGTGTGTGTGTGTGTGTGTGTGTGTGTGTGTGTGTGGTGTGTGTGTGTGTGTGTGTGTGTGTGTGTGTGTGTGTGTGTGTGTGTGTGTGTGTGTGTGTGTGTGTGTGTGTGTGTGTGTGTGCCTTTTGTACATCCCATTTGGAGTTATTTAATTATGAGTATATGAATGCATGTCTTGCTTTGGCCCTAATGCTGTTATTCTACATCATTCGAAGTGTAATTGAGACCGCACACACACACACACACACACACTGACACACACACACACACACACAACACACACACACCACACACTGACACACACACACACACAAGGACATTACGGAGGGCAACATTACGAACCGAGTTGCTGAGTGATGTGTGTACGGCTAAGACACACGCTAGCCACCGATTCTTTAATTAGAAAACTTACATCAAAATGTCAGGTCTAAAAATCACACTAGCCATGCTTTCGTTTACATCATCTATCAAGAGGGAGGGGTGTGTGTGTGTGTGTGTGTGTGTGTGTGTGTGGGGGGGGGGGGGGGGGGGAGGGGGGGGATTGGGGGGCGGTCATGGTCGAAAAACCACCCAAGCTCCACGTCAATAAATTTGCTTAGAAAAAATCGTCAAGAAGAAGAAAAAAAAGTGGGGAAGAAACATTATAGCTCTTAACCTGGTAATGTTCCCTAATTGGGGGGGGGGGAGTGTGTGTGTGTGTGTGTGTGTGTGTGTGTGTGTGTGTGTGTGTGTGTGTGTGTGTGTGTGTGTGTGTGTGTGTGTGTGTGTGTGTGTGTGTGTGTGTGGGAGCTGTAATTGGTTTAGGCATTAATCAGATTGGAGTCGGTCTTGGTTAAGTGTTGTGCAAAGGAAAGGTTTCCTGTCGAATATATGAAAAGAGTTTTTTGTTCGGAAATAAATGTGTTTGTGCCACCGGGGCGGAGGGTGCGTGTGTGTGTGTGTGTGTGTTGTGTGTGTGTGTGTGTGGTGTGTGTGTTGTGTGTGTGTGTGTGTGTGTGTGTGTGTGTGTGTGTGTGTGTGTGTCTGTGTGTGTGCGTGTGTGTGTGTGCGTGTGTGTTTGTGTGTGCCTCTCTCTCTCCCTGTGTCTGCCTGTCTGTGTGTGTGTGTGTGTGTGTGTGTTTGTGTGTGCTCTCTCTCTCCCTGTGTCTGCCTGCCTCTGTGTGTGTGTGTGTGTGTGTGTGTGTGTGTTTGTGTGTGTTTGTGTGTGCCTCTCTCTCTCCTGTGTCTGCCTGTCTCTGTGTGTGTGTGTGTGTGTGTGTGTGTGTGTGTGTGTGTGTGTGTGTGTGTGTGTGTGTGTGGTGTGTGTGTGTGTGTGTGTGTGTGGTGTGTGTGTGCCTTTCTAGACTACATTATGTTATCGTGATGATCCCTTAGATTGAATGAGCAAATATGCACTTAGTGATTGTAAGGCCACACACACACACACACACACACACACACACACACACACACACACACACACAGACACACACACACACACACACACACACACACACACACACAGACACAGACACACACACACACACACACACACACACACATACACACACACACAGACACACACACACAATACGTTAAGCAGGAAATGTCTCTCTCCGTAAACATGTTCAGAGAATGGGTTACTTTGCATCCTTGTTGTTGTACCATATGTATAATGCCTTTTTATTGACATTGCATTAAAGGGGCAGTGTGTAATATGACATCATCAAGAAAGTTCTAGAATGCAACGCTCCTGGGTAACCCCAACCCTTTAGAATAATAACAGAAGCTACAGTGGCCTTCAAGGACAAGAACAATTCTACATTTTTAAACAATGTACCTGATGACATTCCAACCAACATGGATTCCTCCATAAGATCTGCCTGCTCAATGTACAAAATGTAATATTAATAGTTGTAATTCTCCGCTCAGGAGGATAATTCAGATTATTGCAGAGGTGATTTTACACCAATGAGGACATATTTATGAATGAGGATATTGATTTTAGCTAATGAATTACTTAAAATGTTACACAGTGTCCTTTAAGTAATTTGAATAATGGCTAATCGCGTTGCAGATTGGAGTATCTGTTACAATAAAGTCTCTAAACTGAACGGGAAGAGCCAACCGCCCCCTTTATTTCTTTGGTATATTATACATCAAAGTTTAAGCAGAAGGTATGGAAATCCATGCACCATCACCTAGGATTCTAGCGTGCCCTTTGGACTAAAAGCGGTAGTGTTTTTACTACGCCAGCTGTTGTTCCTGGGTGAGCGTATATACCCATGACAAAGGCATTAAGAAAAACTATATAAAAATAGCATGCTTTGCACTGATGGTCTCGTTTGCTGTTACATGTAATTTATGATCATCAGAGGAAACATGAGACTGTTTCAGAATATTAAAAAAGTTTTTTTTTTAACCTTTATTTTCTACAGGTAAATCCCATTGAGACCGAAGACTCTTTTACAAGGGAGACCTGTTTTCCTTTCCCACGTTACCATCACACACACATTCACACACCGATAGCAGCAGGCTAACTATCGACATTCACACGAGGCAAGGTGGGTGAAGTGTCTTGCCCAAGGACACAACAACCATGACACAGGTGGCAGGGCGGGGATCGAACCTCCAACCCTTTGATCAATGGCCGACCCGCTCTACCACCTGAGACACAGTCGCCCCAAATTTTGAGCATTCATTTCAAAAACCTACTGAAAATAATAGGAAAAACAACTAGGATACAGTCTGTAAAATGTAATGTACCTGCTTGGGCCACCTAGGGTGTGTGTGTGTGTGTGTGTGTGTGTGTGTGGAGGGGGGGGGGGGGGGGGGGGGGGGCGGGTGATGTACTGGTCTTAATGGTTTCACAGAGGAGTCCAGGATAGACTGGTGATTTCGGTCTTAATTCAGCCATTAACATTTCGTTAATGTACAGACACACACACACACACACACACACACACACACACACACACACACACACACACACACACACTGTTCTTCCATTACTGTACTGTCCTGCTGGTGACTGCTGCAGGCTGCTAAACACACACACACACACACACATACACACACACACACACACACACACACACACACACACACACACACACACACACACACACACACACACACACACTCACTCACTCACTCACGGTGGATAGGGGCCTCAGGCTGTGTTGCCCTACTAACGTCCTCCCTCCTGCATACTCAACATGTATATACTACATACTAAAAGCCCTACTAACGTCCTCCCTCCTACATACTCAACATGTATATACTACATACTAAAAGCCCTACTAACGTCCTCCCTCCTACATACTCAACATGTATATACTACATACTAAAAGCCCTACTAACGTCCTCCCTCCTACATACTCAACATGTATATACTACATACTAAAAGCCCTACTAACGTCCTCCCTCCTACATACTCAACATATACTCCCTGCATTCTGAATCGCATACTATCTACTATTTAGTTTGGTAGAGTAAAGATTGAGGATGTCCCGATTCTTAAGGCCAGATTTAGTATGATTAGAAGTACCCGGATGTCCTACTACATCCGGCCGAGATTTTTAGTGTTGAAAACAGCATCCTATTTGGGCGATTCTGACCCACAATCCAGTGCACACCGGAAGTGACGTCACATCGACGGAGCCTCCGTAAGAAAACAAACGGGGATGCGACGGATATAAAAGCAAGGGGCAAGATCAAGCAGCCATGTTATGATGAAATAAATAAGTAAAAGTATGTCCCAATTGTAGCATACTGCATCCTAACTAGAAAAGAGTAGCTTGATTGGCGTTTACTGTCCTCTTTAATGCGTTTAAACCTGCAGTGTGTAGAATGTTGGGTTTTATTTCCTAGCAGATTTTGTAGAAAGTAATTATAATATCCATAAGTACGTTTAATTTAGTGCATAATAGCTGAAAAAAATGTTTTGAATTAGAATTTTTTCCCTTAGAAAGGGTCTCATATATGTCCATATTTCTGCATATTTTGGACCAAGGCCTAGTGCCGCCATCTTGAAAGTGTCATAGTTGGAATGTCATCAGGTGCATTGTTTAAAATGTAGAATTGTTCTTGTCCTTGAAGGCCACTGTAGCTTCTGTTATTATTCTAAAGGGGTGGGGTTACCCAGGGAGCGTTGCATTCTAGAACTTTGTAGAACTTCCTTGATGATGTCATATTACACAGTGCACCTTTAAAGTTGTTTGGGGCTATCATCCATTTAGGACGGGAACGGTGTATTTTTTATTTAAAATAGTCAAATTTGTATTTTTGGAACCAAAACATATCGAATGTCCTTGAAACGAATTCAGGAGCCGCTACGGTCATTATTTTAAATCAAAGCCATGTTCTGTTCCATATTCGTTTTGGGAGCGAAATGTGTGTGTGTGTGTGTGTGTGTGTGTGTGTGTGTGTGTGTGTGTGTGTGTGTGTGTGTGTGTGTGTGTGTGTGCCTGTCTCTCTCTGTCTATGTGTCTGCCTGTGTGTGTGTGTGTGTGTGTGTGTGTGTGTGTGTCTGTGTCTATGTGTGTGTGCGTGTGTTTCTATGTCTCTGTATGTCTGTGTCTGTGTGTGTGTGTATGTGTGTGTGTCTCTGTATGTCTATGCTCTGTATGTGTGTCTGTGTCTGTGCGTTTGTTTCTCTCTTTGTGTGTGTATGTGTGTGTATTTCTGTGTGTGTGTGTGTGTGCGTGAAATTATACTCTCCCTTTCCAAGTCAATTTTTACCTTACCATATTTTGGGTCCTTGTACCTTGGCATGCAGACCAAACATATGGCAAAACTAAGTGTCGATTATCGACCTATCTCATAAATCACACACACATATAATAAAGCCGGAAATTCATCACGCAGACGAGTAGCACTTGTTTTTCTGTTAAGTTATGAATGCTATTTGTGTGTGTGTGGGGAGGGGTGGAGTGTGTGTGTGTGTGTGTGTGTGTGTGTGTGTGTGTGTGTGTGTGTGTGTGTGTGTGTGTGTGTGTGTACCTAGGGCTTCATCGATGCATAAATATCAAATGTGTTATTCAGGGATGTGCCAATTGTCTGTCTTTTTGTCATTGAAAGACAAATGCTACATGTTTTTTTTTTTTGGCTGTAACAATACTTTAAAGGTGCCCCGAGGAACTTTCAGATTGTGTTCATTCTAGCGCCCCCCTTTGGACAAGAGCGGTAGTGTTTTTTTTACTACGCCAGCTGTTGTTCCTGGGTGAGCGTATACCCATGACAAAGGCATTAAGAAAAACTATATAAAAATAGCATTCTTTCTTTGCACTGATGGTCTCGTTTGCTGTGACATGTAATTTATGATCATCAGAGGAAAAATGAGACTGTTTCAGAAATATTTAAAAGTTCCTCGTAGCACCTTTAATGTGTGTGCAAAATTCTTACTTACAAATTTTTTTTTTTTTTTTAAGATATTTTTTTTTGCATTTTTATGCTTTATTGATAGTGTAGAGCGGGGGTCACTAACAGGCGGACCGCGGTCCGGGTCCGGACCCAGACGCCGTCCTATACGGACCCGGACCTGTAGTCAATACATTATTTAAGTATTTAAAATTTTGACGGGGCGCTTCTATTTTGACCGGCGCAGCTTTTCTAGTCTTTACGGTACTGGTTTAGCGAATCAGGAAATGCTTTCGAGTTAAGCCATCCCGCCTCCTGCTACTCAGGCAGCCAATCGAATCTGTGCATTCCCGGCTCAGGCTGGCTCACAGACAAAGAGACAGTGAGCTATCATGTGAGAGATGAC
The DNA here is from genome assembly GCF_949987685.1 of Ammodytes marinus. Classification (NCBI taxonomy): domain Eukaryota; kingdom Metazoa; phylum Chordata; class Actinopteri; order Uranoscopiformes; family Ammodytidae; genus Ammodytes; species Ammodytes marinus. The sequence continues at coordinate 58,690 of NW_027648029.1, forward strand.
AGAGAGAAGTGCAAGAATTACGAGAATTTCAGCGAAATAAGTCAGATTAGAGTGAGAAAGACAGCGGGAGGAGAGTGAGAGACAGCTTTCTCTCTCGCTCGCCCGCTCGCTCACCGGCTCTGTGTGTCGCGAGCGAGTTAACGAGCGATCAACAGCTGAGTTTTTTCCTATTATTTACTATCTATGGTTTTTTCCCCCTTTTGTAAGACTGGTGAAAACCGATCAAGGTGCAATCATGTGGACTCTCTATTACCCTGATGTAGACCTATGTGTGAATGACACAGACATAAGATTGACATAATCACCAATCGCCAGCAGCACTGCATCTACTGCCCACAACAGCAACAGGAAAAACATTATTTTTAAATTTTTTTTGTATGTAGGCCTAGTTTCAATTATCTACATTTTAAGTTTTACATATTCTTAGTAATGGCAGAATTTATAAATACAGGTTAATTTTTTAGCAAGATATTTGGCAGTAGCCCCCACTAACATTAGCGAAAGCTAGTGGTCATCCGTCCCTCAGTCCAGTTATCTGGCTGCTAGCAAGTTATGTTGTTTTGTTAATTTTTCTATTCATCTTAACTATATTAAATGTTGACCTTTTCTTTTATTATTTTCCCCAGAATGCACCAGAATGCTCCGATTACATTCTAAAAACACAAAAAAAAATTACTGGGGGGGAAACCCCCAGACCCCCCTACAGGGGTTTAGTTTCTGACATGTCACTTTTTCAGAGCTTTTCAAAATTGCAAAATAAAAATCCAGTATTAGACAAAGTGGGAGATTACTATGTTAAACAAACATAGTAGGTATAGTGAAGTTTAGAAATTATACATTGAAAATATTTCTCAAAATTATTTAATTTTTCAAAAATGAATTATATATTTTATCTTTATTTTAAGATTATTATTATATTTATTTTCACCATTTTATTTTTAAATGCAGCCCTTCTCTATGAAGAGATTAGTTTCAGTTGAGTCACTTAAATAATACATATATCTTCAGCATTATATATCTATAATTATTTAAAAGTGAGAATAAATATTGTTGAAATGTTTTTGAATTGTTCTTTCTATATTGATCTGACAGTCAGTTGTTAATTACATGCAGACGTTGATACAACTACTAGGCTACTTCACTATATATCACACTGAATCATAACGCAAGTTAGACATTATGATGTTCCGGACCTTTGCTTGAGGACATTTTCTCTAACTGGACCTATTTGAATTTTAGTTGAATACCCCTGGTGTAGAGACAGAGTTGAAATGGGGCAGAGAGGGGAGTGTCATGCAGAGAACGACCGCGGGCTGGAATCGAACCCGGGTCCGCTGCTGGCTGAGGCCCATGGGGGGGGGGGGACGCCCTACCAACTGAGCTAAGGGCGCCCCCACTTACAAAAAATTTTTGAGCATGAATTTCAAAAACCTAGTGAAAATATTATGGAAAAACAACTATAGCATACCGTCTGTAAGATGTAAAATGACCTATGAATGAATTATTTAAAGGTGCAGTGTGTAATATTCCATTCCAACTATGACACTTTCAAGATGGCGGCACTAGGCCTTGGTCCAAAATATGCAGAAATATGGACGTATATGAGACCCTTTCTAAGGTAAAAAATAAATAATTCAAAACATTTTTTCCAGCTATTATGCACTAAATTAAATGTACTTATGAATATTATAATTACTTTCTACAAAAATCTGCTAGGAAATAAAACCCAAAATTCTACACACTGCAGGTTTAAATAATTATTTTAATTCCAAAAATGTACATCAGAAAATCCTACATTTGCAAACCGTTAATTGTGCCTGTATAAGCGAGTGTAGGTTTATTTTTTTCAGATGTCAGTTATTTCATGTCTGCCAAATTTAATTTAAAATATGCAAAAGCCTCGTGTGTGTGTGTGTGTGTGTGGATCAGAGCATATATTATCACTTGTCATGTCCCGATGATCAAAAGGCTTAATGAGTGACATAGATATGATGATTACCTATGTTCCCTTGCTGAAAAAAAGCAGCCCTACACACACACACACACACACACACACACACACACACACACACACACACACACACACACACACACACACACACACACACACACACACACACACACACACACACACACACACACACACACACACACACACACACACACACACAGTGAGTTATTAATGCAGCACTTAATTAGTCATAATTTTATACAACTAATTTACTGAGGACGCATTAAATAAACATAGCTGTCTAATTAGAATATTGTGTTAAAGTTGTTAGATGGAGCGCAGGCATGTACACACACACACACACACACACACACACACACACACACACACACACACATACAGACATAACCATATACACACACACACACAGGCAAACACACATACACACACACACAGGCAAAGAAACACACATACAGACATAACCATATACACACACACAGGCAAAGAAACACACACATACAGACATAACCACACACACACATACACAAACACACACGAACACAGGCAAAGAAACACACACACACACACACACACACAAACACACACACACATATGCACACACACACACACACACACACACACACACACACATATGCACACACACACACACACACACACACACACACACACACACAGGCTTCATTAACGGGCAAATACCTTAGCAAATGATACCGCCTACAGCATAATAGAGAGAGAGTGATTTGCATTCACAAACACTCCTGCGCTGTGTACTGTGTGTGTGTTTGAATTTCATATACAGCTCACGAAGAAATTCAGAGACCACTTCAAATGTTCAGTGTCTTATAATATAAACTACTGACAACATTTCTACTAAATTCCACCCCAAAAATATTGTAATTTAGAGCATTTTCATTAAAGGTGCAGTGTGTAATATGACATCATCTACAAAGTTCTAGAATTCAACGTTCCCTGGGTAACTCCAACCCTTTTGAATAATAACAGAAGCTACAGTGGCCTTCAAGGACAAGAACAATTCAAAATTTTAAACAATGCACCTGATGACATTCCAACTATGACACTTTCAAGATGGCGGCACTAGGCCTTTGTCCAAAATATGCAGAAATATGGACATATATGAGACCCTTTCTAAGGGAAAAATAAATAATTAAAAACGTTTTTTTCAGCTATTATGCACTACATTAAATGTACTTATGGATATTATAATTACTTTCGACAAAATCTGCAAGGAAATAAAACCCAAAATTCTACACACTGCAGGTTTAAAGTAATGTAGAGATGAAGATTTAAGAACAATCCAGACTGGTCTCTTGATTTTTTCCAGAGCTGTATTTAATGTACAAGGGAGAGAAATTAGCTGTGTGTGTATTTCCTGGATCAGCAAGAAAGTTGGCAGCGTAAAATACAGGCTAAGGGTTCAAACCACATTACCGTGACAACAGATGTTACGTTGTTTTGGTCTTCATATTTTATGCTGAATAAGCTTTTGTGTTTGAGTTGTTTTAGCTTAATTTCCTTTTACTATTAATTGGTAAATGGTAAATGGACTTGACTTATATAGCGCTTTCTAGCCGATTTTCTCAGCCCCAAAGCGCTTTACATTTCTTACCACATTCACCCATTCATACACACACTCATACACCGATGGCAGTAGCTGCCATGCAAGGCGCTCTCTGAACCATCGGGAGCAATTTGGGGTTCAGTGTCTTGCTCAGGGACACTTCGACAAGTGGCGGGGAGACGGGGGATCGAACCTCCGACCCTGCACTCCAGAGGCGATCTCCCTACCGACTTCGCCACTACTTACTGTATTGCTTATGCTGTGATTTTTTGTTTTTCTTAGCTGTTTAAAAGGCATTATCACAGCAACTTAAAAGCATCAAAGAGGACAGCAAATGCCAATCAAGCTACTCTTTTAGGTGGAACTGTCAGATGAGGGGCCTAAAATGCACTTATATCAGGGGCGCTCCGGTGGTGTACACTGTAAAATCTAACACTGTACTTAATTAAAAAAATTAAGTGGACCTTACTCAGTTTTTATCAAACTGTTAGGAATACTAGTGTTTATTAAGTAAGTTCTGCTCTCGGGATGAAAAAGCGGACTTACTTAATGTAATCGAGCTGGTCTGCATTAGAAAAACTAAGTTGTTGGAACTGCGCCTATTTTTTCAAACATTCAGACATGCGCAGATCGGTCCTCACGTACTTGGCCGTGTTACCTGACCTCCTACCATTACTCTGGAACATGTTTGACCACGAGCTGGTGCAGCTGGACCTTGCTTTGGAGGCGTTGGTTATTTTCATCGGCATTTCCGTGATTCTTCCAAGAGTACCTATTTGCAGACCCATGGAGAAAACGGACCTCCACTACACCGGAAGCAAGATGGGGCCACGCCCCAAACTCATTTCATTCAGTTTGTTTTCACTTTACGCTGCAGCTCCGACTGAAGAAAGAGTGTCACTGCAACAACGCGACCCTGTACAGTTTAAAGCAAAATCACTCCATAGAAATCTCCATTTTTATAATTTCCTGATGATGTTACGTTTAATCGATCATTTGTCTGTGTACATTCAGTACACTCTCAGTTTCTCCCGGCGAAAATGAAATCCAAGCTGTGGCCGCCATTGCTACAGTTTTTAATTCAGGTTTTTAAAAGATTTATAAGTTATTAATTGGGTTTTTGATAACATTGTTGGTGAGAAATGTGTGTCATACTTTCACAATCTTCACTCAGTGAATGTGTACGATTTAGTTTGATGGTTATCACGAGTATTATTCTGGACATCGCAAGGTTTGTTTATCTTTGATCAGCTGCTTGAACAACGTGCATTTGTTGATAGCAGAGATTGCACTGATTGTGAATTAAACAGACAGATTTCAGAAGATGTACACAAAGCTTCGTTGCTTCATTCATCTTCTACCTCAACATCTACTTTTTAACACCGTCCTGGCCACTTGGGACCCTTAACAAACGGACGTATTTTACTGTGTACTAGCACCATAACCGGTGGAAACCGTGTATTATTATTCACCGCTAGGTGAACTCCGGCAGTAAAACAAAAAGAAGAAAACAAATTCAGAGTAGGTTACAATTCTGACCAATGAAATCCACTTCCGGTGGAGCTCCACTTTCCCCATGCGTCTGCAAATAGGTGCCTCTCGATTCTTGTGCTCTGCACACTGATGTGGTAAGTAAATATTTTATCCCTGTGCAAACCGTGTTGCTATCTTGTTGTAATAATGCACGAGGTTTACGTTAGCCAACTGCTAGTCGCGGAGCTAGTTAGCTTACTTTCAACTGTTGCCACCATGTGGTTTAATCCTTTAGCATCATGGCCGGAGCTCAACTCAACTTTCAAAACGTAATTTAGATGAACAACATGTGCCAGAAAATTAAAAAGTAACCTAATATTAATGCAGAAGATGGAGTGTTTCCCCCAGCATTTTCATTATTAAATTTTTTTTCATCAGCATGCTAGTGCGTGCAGATGATGCAGGTCCTTAATCACGTGCGTCGGAATAGCTTAAGATGATTAAAACGTAGGCCTACGTTAGAATGGTTATAGTTATTATTATTATTTATGTGATTTATATGATTTTGTGTCCTAAGTAGGCCTACCAGCTTTTTACATTTGTCTGTAGAAAACTAATATAACAAATTGCTGCGACACAATTACTTAAAGCATTCAATTTTGTGACTTGAGATAGATTCTCATTGATTTTTTTTATAGCTGAATAGTCTTCGTTGTTTTCAAAATATGCGCTTTATTGAAGCAGCGCGATCCTCCTTAACTTCAGCGCAACCTCAGCCATGGCAGAGCGTCAGTCTCCCACCCCCTCTCCCCCCCAAAGTAAAGTCAGTCCCCGCTCCGCTCCACTGAGTCACCGTTAGCTCGAAGGTCCTTTCTATCAAAGCTCGGAAAGTGAAGCTCATCTCCTATCCCTCTAAAAGCTAACAGTCGCTGTCGCCATCAGCTTTCAATAATAAATTCAATAGATCATTAAATACTTAATCTGCAAATAATTCGCCTTTTTTAGTTCATACAATGTGTATGTAACTGAGATTTCAGGAAAAAAAAAATTTTTTTGGGCATATAGATTACTTGTCAATTACTAGATTATGATGTGTTCTGCTATGCCTATTGTACATGTTTTTCTACTTTCTGATTGTTCAATGTCTTTAATTTAAAGGAATGTTGTCAACATTCCTCAATTGGTCTCTCGAGGATAAATAAAAGTTAAATGAAAAAATGAAAAATTTTACTTATTCTCATGTTATAGGTGTGAAAATAATGTAGGATATTATGGTTGAGCATTTAATAAGAGTTTAGCTTTTAGCTTCCATATTTCATTACTGGGCACTGTGTGGTTAAGGCCTGTCATATCTTTCAACTGCACTTGAAACAACATTTGAGGTGTAGTGATAGTGTGTACTTTTGAATAGCTGCCTAAAATGTTTGTGTTCTTCTTAACTACCTCCTATTCAGGCTCAAACAGAGGGTGACCACTCCCTAAATTGATCTCAGCAGTTAAAGGTATGTCAGCTAATTTACAATTATTTCAATGCTCATTTCAGCTCTGTCACCTCACTGGATAGAGCGAATCATGTCTTATTAACTTTCACATATTTCACATGTAGTGTTGTTTTAAAGGTGGAGTCAGCGATTCTGGAGAAATATTTTTGTCAAAATCAGTGAATATCTCCATGATCCTCTACCTCTCTCTACTGTATGTACTTAAAAAGTGTTCATACATACACAGCATAGACTCTGTAAATGGGTGTAGTGCAAATTAAGGTGTGTTAGTCTGAGCAATGTGTTTACATACCCACGGTTTTTCCTGGCACAAAATAGGGTGGTGTTGGCTGAACACATTTTTATAGGTAATTTTAATAACATTTTAAATTCATGGCAACCATAATTTCAGATTCTTTAAGATAATCAATTAGGTTAGAACTTAGAACAACTCAAGAATAGCAAAATGCATGCATTCAGTAAGTACAGCATACTTTATTTAAGTGTGTTCAAGGGGCTCTTAAGACAAAATATATAAAAAATAAAAATATACTTTACATAAATTGACAAAAGTGAATTGTTTGAAACAGTTTTTTGTTTGTGTTTTTCTAAAACAGTTCTCAGGGTAGAATTTAAGCCTTTAAACATCACATTATGTGACGCAATAGCGTCACATACAGGATAGTTTCATTGTATTAAAGTTTGTTTTTATGAACAGTTCACAGCCATAGGCAAAACATTTCAGCCTCGTCTTTTTAATCCTCTAAAACCTCCTCATGCACTTCTTGTAGTCCTAGGCGTTTTGGTCTGGTCCATCGTTGGCCACTCTACAGCACACATCCAAATATCTCTCCTTTAGTCTGTTGTGCAGTGATGACTTAACCTTTGAGACAAAAAGACACAAACAATCCCTGCATTAAAAATGTATTTAGATACAGACATGAGTAGTGCTAGTGATTATAGTGCTAGTGTTTTCAATCATATCAGTCTTTAGCCTCTTAGCAGTGGATGTTAGCTTCTAACAGATAACATGCCATTCCCTCCTTGTTGTGTCTGGTGCAGGTCAGTTTTTCAAGCTGTTTATTAGACCTGGGAAGATGAAATCCATGTAAAATTGGGTTTCCATTAATATACGCTGGTGCTGGTTCTCCTCATCTTTAACTGTTGTCAACTCCTATATGCCAACAGCCCTCCCGTTTACACTTTGTTTCTACAGGTTAAGCAACAACACTTTTAGACTTGATAATTGTAATGAATCTCGTCAGCAGCATGAATTTTATGTTAGTGTCAGGCTGAACACCGGCCCTTTACCATAAAATAATAAGCCTATAACACAGACTGTCAGGAGCTTATTAACTGTTCTATTGTGTGCTTCACCTGTCCTCTTCGCAAACTCACCTTAAAGTAATAACTGATTTTTAATAGCCATAGCTTACTGGAAAAATGTAACATTAATTTTGGCAACCTGAAATGCAAAGGACACAATATTTACCTTTTCAAGTGTCAGGCCATTGCCACTCTGCTCTTCTGAATGGGAGAAATCGAATTCTTCCTCTGCAACAGTGCCTCCTTTTCATATGTGTGACAACAAGCATTCTCCAGAAATGTGGAGTCCACCTCTTGAATGCAGTCTCATCTAGATAATCAACTCTGTGTAGTTATAAAAGTGAGATACACTTTAGGTTTTCTCATTCTTTCATTGGGGTTGATGCTAACATTATCTTTTTTCTTTTTTTCAGATTAACCAGGCAGATCACAAGCAATGCAGTGGACCTGTAAGTACTGCACATTTTGTGCTGAAAAGAGAGGCTACTTACTAAAGCATTACCGCTTAAAACATGGATGCCACACTCGAATATCCCCACTCCCATGCCTTCATAAGGATTGCCTGTGCACATTTAAAACTTTTAATGCTCTAAAGGTACACTTATCAACATGGCACACTCAAAAGGATGTAGAAGTGAGTGCATTCCACTGTCAGCTGTGCGACTTTGTTGAGCCTTGCACTGAAGCTGACTTTTTCACCCATTTGCGACGACATGTAAAGCTGAAACAAAAGGTTATTTGTCCATATCAAGGCTGTAACTTTCAGAGCAATGTTTATTCAACCTTTAACGCACACAAAAGCAAAGAGCATCAGATGCACAATGAGAGGGAGTTCAAACCTGAAATTGTAACAGAGAATGTACATGAACAACTTCTCCCTAATCTGAATTTTCAACCTGAGGACAATGATGGTGTCCCTGAAGCCGATGATGTCGAATTCGAAGTTGCTGAATTCAGTGAAGATGTGCAAGATTTAGAGAGTCAGTTGGAACATAATGTAGCTGCTCTTTTTCTGAAAATGTCATCAATTCTCAACATATCAGAAAATGCTATGCAAGAGGTTGTAGAGCAGATAAACCAAATTTATTTGCTGTCACAACCATTGTTACATTCTTCTATTCGAAGAATACTCAATCAGCACTGTGGAGATGTTGATGACTCTTTAGTGAGTGATATAACAAGAGAATTTACTGAGAATCTACTGGTGGATCATTGTCAACTGCTTGCAAGCGAACATCATACATTTTGAGAGAATTCTCTGTAATAATGCCTGTTGAGTTTCGCCTAAAAAATGACAACCAGACACTAGTGTATGTTCCTATACTAAAAATGCTGCAGACATTGTTGAGCAATGCAGACATTTTGGATAAGGCTATGTCACCTGAGAAAAATGTGTCACAGGTATACAAAGGTTACAGAGATGGTTCCCACTTTAAAGAAAATTCTCTCTTGACAGAGGAAGAGTTCAGGATTGCGCTTTGCTTGTACATAGATGATTTTGAGGTGGCTAACCCCTTGGGAACCTCCAGAAAAAAACACAAACTATGTGCCATCTACTGGGTACTTGGCAATCTTCATCCTAAATATCGTTCCTCTCTTCATTCCATTCAGCTTGCTTTACTCTGCAAGGTGAACAACATCAAAGACTATGGTTATGGTGAAATTCTTCGCCCTCTCATCCAGGACCTGGTTTCTCTTGAGCAACATGGTGTATATGTTGAACAGTTGGGAGCCAGCATAAAAGGCACTGTATTATTTGTTGCGGCAGATAATTTAGGTGCCCATTCTTTAGGAGGGTTCTTTGAAAGCTTCACAGTTAGTCAGATGTGTAGATTTTGTATGGCCACACGGGAGGAAATACAACACAAGGAAGTGCGGACAGGCTCATTTCAACTAAGAACAAAAGAAAATCATGACAAACACGTGCAAGAGGTAGTGCAGGATTCTACCATGGCTCAACATTATGGTGTGAAAAGAAGCTGCCCACTTAGTGAAAGTCTGGAACATTTTCATGTTGTCGGTGGTTATCCACCAGACCTTTTGCATGATCTTCTGGAGGGCATTGTTCCAAGTGAATTGGCATTATGTTTAAAGGCACTGATATCAAAGAGGTATTTCTCACTTGAAGCCCTGAATGTGGCTATAAAACAGTTTCCGTACACATTTTCAGACAGAACAAACCAACCCCAGCTCATCATAAAGAACTTTTCCTCCAAGGGAACGATTGGAGGAAATGGTCATGAAAACTGGACACTTCTCCGACTTCTGCCACTCCTGATTGGGCATCACGTTCCAGAGAAAGATGAAGCTTGGGAGATTTTAATGACCCTGAAAGATGTTGTGGAATTGTCAGTGTCCACAAGCTTTACAGAGGAGTCGGTGTACTTTCTCGAGTGGAAGATCTCAGAACATAGAGACTTATTTCAGAAGGTTTTTCCAAGTCAAAGATTGAGGCCAAAGCACCACTTTATTGAGCACTACCCTCAATTAATCAAAACTTATGGTCCATTATCTGATGTGTGGACAATGCGTTTTGAAGGAAAACACAAGTTTTTCAAAAAAGTTGTGCGACATGCTCAAAATTTCAAGAACATTCCTCTTACTTTGGCTGTCAGACACCAGAAAATGATGGCCTTCCATTTATCTAGCAACTCCTTTTTCAAGCCATCTGTTGAAATAAATAAAATCAAGTCTGTTATGGTTGCTTCATTTCCTGAAAATGTGCGAAACTATCTCCATCACAGGACTGCAAAGCAGAACACAGTTCTTGCAGCATCGTCTGTCTGCATAGATGGGATAAAGTATAGTGCTGATATGGTCATTTCAGTTGGATCTTGCTCAGGGCTACCAGATTTCAGACAGATTTCAAAGATTGTGGTGATTGATAACAACATAATATTTGTCTGCAAACTTATGACCTCATGGTATAATGAGCATCTTAGAGCATATGAGCTCTGTAGCAGCCAATTGTCCACTCTCTCAATCACCCAGTTGTCTGAACTGAAGGATGTGTTCCCTCTGTCACTTTACAGAGTTGGAGGCAAACAGTTTGTTACACTGAAACGTTACATATTATGTTAAGAGAACAAGTACACAGTAAAATGATGGAATCTAATTTAATGTTCTCCCTCTTTCTTAGGTTAAGTCTTCAAAATGGACCAAAGATTACTTCTGAGAGTTGTCATAAATGAAGAGGATATAAGGAAGTTGACTTTGGATGAAAGACCAGAATCCATTGAAGAGTTAAAAGTCTGACTTTAATCTTCAGTATGAGGATCAAGACTTTAATGCTTTCTGCAATTTGAGTGAAATGGCTGATCTGCCTCAGAGAGCTACGCTGAAAATCATCCCCCTTGTGACTCTCCATTTGTCCTCTCTAACTTCACCCACCACAACATCTGACACGGATTGTAGCACAGCTGACACAGAAATATTGTCTTCTGCTGGATCACCATCGCTCCGAAAACAACAGTGGCCAGAGTTTTTTGACATTCCTAATTTTTCTGCTGATGTTCAGCAAAGACTTAGACAAGCAGATCTTGCATTCATGCAAAATGGAACACGTTTGATTCCATCATGGGATATGAAACACGATATACTCGATAAACTGGCAAAGACCGTGTATGGCTATAAGGCCTACCCAGAAGATAGTGACTTCAGTTGCGTTGCAATGGCACTCATTAGCAAGCATCCCTCTCTGACTGAGCCTGGTTCACAGCCAGGATGGTATGGCTGGAAGAACAGCCTTAAACATAAAATGGGCGACCATCGCAGAAAGCTTCGAAGAGCTGGATGTGAGGAAGTAGCAGTAAATGGGGGTAAAAGAAGCAAAAGCAACCCCGACGGAGAATCTTCAAGCAAGGGTATAAAACGGCCAAAAAGAGGTGAAACAAATTATCTGCCTAATCTACCTGAAGGCCATGACGAAACAAGCCTGGAAAATACCAGAAATGTTCTCATGGAGGAAATGAAGAAAGTACGGCCAAATGGCACTCTCATCTCACAAATGATGGACCAAACATTCCCACTACGACGACGAGAGATAATAAAAAATGAGCCTGCTGTAGAGGACATGGTTGAACGATGGCCAGCCCTTTTCACGGAAAGTCAGGTAAGCTACTTTGTCCTGAATAGAGCTTGCAAGAATGAGTTTACTTTAAGGCTACATTTCACTTTGCCATAGATTCAAACCAAGCAAAATATGCCAAACTAAAAATTTAACAAATTCCAGATGTGAAGCCAGGAATGTCGAGACATTAAGGCACAAGTTTAAAAATATCAATCATGCATACTGGATTTTTATATAATCAGTATGTTGTGTTGTTTGAAAAGCAGTACGTATGGAAGAGGTTGAGGAGCACTTTCTTTGGAAGAAAAAAAAGAGCTGCGGGACAACGTTTTTTTTCTTATACAAAAAACTCTGATTCTCTGAGAAGAAATTAAAACATTTTCAACATTAAAATCTGAATCTCTAAGAAAAAAAATCTGAATATCCGACTTAAATGTAAAACAAACAAAAAGACGGTCCTGCAGAAACATATTTTGTTTTTTTCAAAGTGGCCTTAATTCTCTTTCGTATGTATGCACTTATTTGATATGTTTGAAAATGTTATTTTATTTTACCCAAGCTAGAAGTTGACCATGTTGTTTTATGTTATCTATCATTGTTGCTAGTTTGCACAACTGTTACGAATCAAATCTATGTCTACTCAATGTGCTGATTCTCTCCCTTCGCCTCGCTCTGCTTTTTTCAGGTGTTTGCTGAGTTTAACAGAATAGCCAGCAAGAATCTTGAGGGAGAATTCTTTGAGGCTCTCGACCAGCACACTCCACGTTTCATGGAACTTTTCAAGAAAAAAAAAGGAACTGCTGGACAAAAACTGACAGAGTTGATGCAGCACATCAACTGTGTGGTAAGTAATTTAATGGTGCAATTTTATTTAATTTTCATTTCAAAAGCCTGTCCAAAAACTAGAGCCCCTTCCCCCCCAAAATTGTTTCTTAACTAATCTTTTTCTGTTTCTGTATCATTAGGCACCAAACGTGACTGCACTGCGCTCTGTTGTCCTCAAAGGCATTCCTATTTTAGTCGGCGACGACTCGAGTGAATTCTACAAGACAAGTTTGGTAAGCACTTGCCTTGTACATTATACACAGAGAGATTTGTGCTCAAATTCTTCCACAATACATCTGATAGGATTGTTAAAACCCTGTAATTAAGATTTAAAGTAGCCACTCAATACAATACAATTCAAATATTAGGTTCTGTACATATGTACATAGTATGTTTTTTTTATTATTCAATAGCTTAGTTTATTTATATCACACTTATTTCTTTGGGTACAGTGTTACAATGTACAAATGTATGCTCATTAGAAGAGCAAATCCAATGGTTAGAAAAACATAACTTGCTACTGTAACATGGAACATGTTTATCTATGCAGGAATCTGTGAGTGATGCGGCCCTAGAATCCGTCACAGTTGGCGTGCTGACTGTTCTCAGTGAAGATGGTCCTCAGCCGGGTTCAAGCTCAATGCAACTCCAGCCCATCTCCACTGCCATCGTACTTGAAGGAGGTATTGTCATGGACAATATTAGAGACTTGCCTCAGGCAGTTTGTGTATTATTTGGCCTTACATACGCTTTGCATTTGGATTACCCCAAATGTATGGCAAACACACTCAGATTCATTCAAACTGTAATGCTTGGATTGGGAAAGAAAACCCTCCCACCAAAACTGCAAAGTCTGAAAAACAGTCTACTGAGTTAGACCAGGGAAGAGTCATTAGCTACCAGATAGCACTTTGCAAAAGTTGCAATAATTATTGTTGAGAAATATGTTTTGATACTTTTATGAAACTGTACTCACTTATTTGCTGTCTTAGCTATTGTTACAACCTTTAAAAATGTACCTCAAAATGCTCTTGTAGTTGATGACAATAGAGCACTCTTGTGACCGAAAGTGTTTATTTGAAGTGT
>NW_027648029.1:82500-85000 GCF_949987685.1 Ammodytes marinus
TTTCATTTTGTTTTGTATGTTTGATATGTCTGAAATAAATTGAATCAAATTAAATCAAATCAAATCCTCTCCCCTTTTGCTTTCACATTCCCCCATGTGGTACTGTACCAGATTAATATCCTATATATTTAAAGGTGTAGTCAGTGATTTCGTTAAAATCGTATTTTTTTTTTGTCAAAATCAGTGAATATCTCCTCACTTTGTGTGCGCTGAAAAAATCCTTTAACATTGCTTTAAATTCCCCCAAGTGTGATAGAGAGAGGGAGAGAGAGAGAGAGAGAGAGAGAGAGAGAGAGGGAGAGAGGGAGAGAGGGAGGGAGAGAGAAAGACAGAGGGGTAGAGAGAGAGAGGGGTAAAGATTCCTTTTTTCTTCCTTGCACTCGCCAAAAGCTGCTAGTCTTTCTATCTTACAGTCTTTGCTGTAACAACTTTCTCAGCTTTCACATTCCCCCATGTGGTACTGTACCAGATTAATATCCTATATATTTAAAGGAAAAGGGGTAGGATTAAATAAGTGTATACTACTTCCTGCTCCTTTTCAGGCATATCTCAGCAATACAGATCATTTTTAATTTTTTTTTTTTTGTGAAGACATAATTTTTGTTTATTGTATTTCCATGCTTTTCATTTTGTTTTGTATGTTTGATATGTCTGAAATAAATTGAATCAAATCAAATCAAATCAAATCAAATCCTCTCCTCTCCCCTTTTGCTTTCACATTCCCCCATGTGGTACTGTACCAGATTAATATCCTATATATTTAAAGGTGTAGTCAGTGATTTCGTTAAAATCGTATTTTTTTTTTGTCAAAATCAGTGAATATCTCCTCACTTTGTGTGCGCTGAAAAAATCCTTTAACATTGCTTTAAATTCCCCCAAGTGTGATAGAGAGAGGGAGAGAGAGAGAGAAAGAGAGAGAGAGAGAGAGGGAGGGAGGGAGAGAGGGAGGGAGAGAGAAAGACAGAGGGGTAGAGAGAGAGAGAGGTAAAGATTCCTTTTTTCTTCCTTGCACTCGCCAAAAGCTGCTAGTCTTTCTTTCTAACAGTCTTTGCTGTAACAACTTTCTCAGCTCCTCTCCTCTCCCCTTTTGCTTTCACATTCCCCCATGTGGTGCTGTACCAGATTAATATCCTATATATTTAAAGGAAAAGGGGTAGGATTAAATAAGTGTATACTTCTTCCTGCTCCTTTTCAGGCATATCTCAGCAATACAGATAATTTGTTTTGTTTTTTGTTTTTTTTGTGAAAACATAATTTTTGTTTTTTGTATTTCCATGCTTTTCATTTTGTTTTGTATGTTTGATATGTCTGAAATAAATTGAATCAAATCAAATCAAATCCTCTCCCCTTTTGCTTCCACATTCCCCCATGTGGTACTGTACCAGATTAATATCCTATATATTTAAAGGTGTAGTCAGTGATTTCGTTAAAATCGTATTTTTTTTGTCAAAATCAGTGAATATCTCCTCACTTTGTGTGCGCTGAAAAAATCCTTTAACATTGCTTTAAATTCCCCCAAGTGTGATAGAGAGAGGGAGAGAGAGAGAGAGAGGGAGGGAGGGAGGGAGAGAGAGAGGGAGGGAGAGAGGGAGGGAGGTAAAGATTCCTTTTTTCTTCCTTGCACTCGCCAAAAGCTGCTAGTCTTTCTTTCTAACAGTCTTTGCTGTAACAACTTTCTCAGCTCCTCTCCTCTCCCCTTTTGCTTTCACATTCCCCCATGTGGTACTGTACCAGATTAATATCCTATATATTTAAACCTGCAGTGTGTAGAATTTTGGGTTTTATTTCCTAGCAGATTTTGTAGAAAGTAATTATAATATCCATAAGTACATTTAATTTAGTGCATAATAGCTGAAACATTTTTTTTTAATTATTATTTTTTCCCTTAGAAAGGGTCTCATATATGTCCATATTTCTGCATATTTTGGACCAAGGCCTAGTGCCGCCATCTTAAAAGTGTTATAGTTGGAATGTCATCAGGTGCATTGTTTAAAATTTTGAATTGTTCTTGTCCTTGAAGGCCACTGTAGCTTCTGTTATTATTCTAAAGGGTTGGGGTTACCCAGGGAGCGTTGCATTCTAGAACTTTGTAGAACTTTCTTGATGACGTCATATTACACACTGCACCTTTAAAGGTGTAGTCAGTGATTCTGGAGAATGAATGTTTTGTTAAAATCGTATTTTTTTTGTTGTTGTCAAAATCAGTGAATATCTCCTCACTTTGTGCGCGCTGAAAAACAATATGTGTGATTTCACAGCCTAGGCTCTGTAAACTGGCATGTAAACAATGGGTATGCTAACAAAGGGGCCCACGATAGATAGCAACATGCCCCTTTACACAGCATAGGCACAGACAGAAAGCGGAGGGTGAGGAGATATCCACATCTCAAGCGTTCTCCAGAATCACTGACTCCACCTTTAATATACAATACAAGATCAGGTACAAGAATATAGATGTTAAAGGTGCAGTGTGTAATATGACATCATCAAGTAAGTTCTA
>NW_027648029.1:90000-92500 GCF_949987685.1 Ammodytes marinus
TGCGACAGTAGCCTACCTATATCATCAGCGGACGGGTGGTTGCGCACCTACAAGCAGCGGCAGTGTGTGGTCGCGGGGTGAAAAAAGCCAGCCAGTTGTCCTCCCTCCACCTCTCACTGAATTTATAATAGCTGCGCATGCATTTCGCTGGGTCGTTCTCTCCTTTTTTGCTCTACCGCGGCCGACTTCAAATTCGAAAGCAGGGAACACACATTCTTCTTCTACGTTTTAAATGCGGTAGGCTACTCAGCCTCACACGGCCGTACTGCCTCTAGCGTAGGTGTCGGACTTGCCGGATATATTTGAAGTATATAAAACACCGATAAAATAAAAACATAGAAATCTAACAATTAAACTAGAAAACTAGAATGAAACAAATAAGGCAAGCTCATTAATTCTGCCCCCGAGTAAATTTAATGCCGCCCAACCAATAATTCCAGACTTTTTAAGACATTTAAGGCCTTGAATATTGAAACTTAAATTTAATGACTTTTAATGCTTTTCAAGATCCGCGGCAACCCTGGTTTCACCTATATATCATATGTATATTCCTTTGCATATCTCTCTCTCTAGCTCTAACATATGTAACCGTGTGCTTTCGTGCGTCCACATTTATTAGGTTTTTTTTTAATAATCTAGGCACGGTATTGGTCACGTGATTTCGCCCTTTGTGCAGCTGTACTGTTAACACACACACACACACACACACACACACACACACACACACACAGGGAGCCCAGAGTCCAATCAAGAGAGTCTTTAATACGGAGAAGAGAAAAGAACCCCTCGAGACTAAAGACAGATAGACCTGATCATACACTAACGCACACACACACACACACACACACACACACACACTATCGCACACATACATACTAATGCACACACACACACATGCACACTAGCGTACGCACAAGCATGCTACACACACACACACACACACATGCACACAGAAACACACACATACATACTAACGCCTGATCATACACTAACGCACACACACACACACACACACTATCGCACACACACATACTAACGCACACACACACTAACGCACACACACACTAACGCACACACACACTATCACACACACACACTAGCATGCTACACACACTCTCTCTCTCTCTCTCTCTCACAGACATACACACCTGAATATCTCTACACACACACACACACACACACACTCTCTCTCACACACCCACACACACTCTCTTACACCCCCCCCCCCACACACACACACACACACACACACACACACACACACACACACACACACACACAGTTCCTCCCGTCTCATCAAGCCTATAACCCTCTCTCCTGTGACCCCTTCTCAACTCCCCTCTCCCTCACAGAAACTAATTCCTTCGTACTTAAGGAAACACAATGAGCTCGGATCGCTATCATCAGTAAATTACACCTACGGCTCGAACCGACGTGAATTAGACTCATTCACAAAATGGAGTCTCCTTATGTCACGGTGTCACGTTAATTTAAAAGGCCCATATGTTAACGGGCCACACTGCTAATCAGTGTTAAATAAATCAGGCATCTCTGGAAACAGGACATTGAGGGTTCCCTTACTCTGTCAACTCTCCCTGAGATTTCTAAAAAAAAATATTGATCCCGATAAAGGGATTTTACTGGGAGTTTTTTCTATAAGGGTCTAAGGGCAGATAGATAGATAGATAGATAGATAGATAGATAGATAGATAGATAGATAGATAGATAGATAGATAGATAGATAGATAGATAGATAGATAGATAGATAGATAGATAGATAGATAGATAGATAGATAGATAGATAGATAGATAGATAGATAGATAGATAGATAGATAGATAGATAGATAGATAGATCTACATCTCTACATAACTTATTGAAAATGCTCTAAATGACAAAAAATGTATTGTGAATTTGGTAGAAATGTTGTCAGTAGTTTATAGTATAAAACCAAAATGTTCATTCTACTCAAACATATGCCTGTAAATAGTAAAAACGAGAGACACTGAACATTTGGAGTGGTCTCTTTTTTTAATTTTTTCCAGAGCTGTATACAATATCTGGCGTTGACTTTTAGAAACTAAGATTAAATTGTCAGTTCCAGATAAGGTGACAGTTTCGAGATGTGAGCAAAATATGGCTCATGCCCTGAGCATACAAAACAAACTGAGGCACACACACACACACACACACAGACACACACACACACACACAGAGACACACACACACACACACACACACACACACACACACACACACACACACACACACACACACACACACACACACACACACACACACACACACACACACACACAAGCCTCGGGAGCCGATGGAGCACCCAGGTGGCACCAAGGAGGGATAGCCGCAGATCTGCGCGTGTTTGACATGGCTGAACGACTGAGTGTGTCTGTGCGTTAACAGAAAAGAAAAAGAGAAAAAAAAATACATGGACAGATGGATTCTCAGCTCACACACACACACACACTCTAACACACACA